>NC_047055.1:74568946-74780221 GCF_011762595.2 Tursiops truncatus | reverse complement strand
GCATCATTCAGAGAAAGAATGCTTAAGAAATACAAGAGGGTGTGTGAAGGAAAACTCACTCAGAACCAGATCATGGATCTTAAGGGAATAGACTTCAGTTATGTTGAGACAGCTTCTCCTGTTTCCTTAGGGGGAGAGCGTAAGGAGCAGTCTTCTCCTGACATTTTATTTGGTGCTGACCAGGCCTCAGTGGATGATATATTACAGTATTTAGGAAATGACATGTCTCAGGTCAATCTGCTTACTTGCCTTAACTTACAGGTAAGAGGACTTCTCACTGCAGGTTATATTATTGTCAGCTATTCCAGTCTTGGGGACTGAGATCCTAATAATTGCAGAGAATTTTGAAATCATGGAGTCCCTTGGACAGAAAAAAACTTTCTAGAGTCATTTTATCTACTTTTCAGAGCATGATTCCCCTTGACTTTTCAGACATACATGTCTTTCATCTGTACATAAAGACCATTTGGGAAGGAGGTTCCACAACTCCCTCTGATTAATCCAATAGTCTCCACACATTGAATGCCTTCCTGGCATGTGTCTTGATTCCTACTACACTCATTTAGTGTCATTTCTTTTCAGGGTAATAGAAAGTTATATCTAGAAGATGTTAGAATTAAATGAGATGTTTTGTATTAAAGTAATACATAGACATAACTGATTATTATTGCTATCTTGTCCAAGCCTCCACATTTGAAAACTGAGCTAACTAAGGTCTTTTGGGATAAACCAATTTTTCAAAACTTATGCAGCATGTAAGTGATAGATCCAGGTCTTAAACCCAGGTTTCTGGACCAGTTGATTACTGTGTTCTTTTCATGTGTTCTCACTGACTCTTTTCCTAATCCAACCGACAGGTCTGGTGAAGAGCATGTCACTTCCTCCTAAATTTTTATACTGATGTGCTGTTATGATGTCACTGCTTGAACTTCTTTTCCTCAGTCTAAATTAAGGGATAAAAATTATATATAATCCCAGTGACTTATTTCCAACTCTTCAGTCCTACCAGTCCTCTGAGGAGCTGTGATCTTCAGTAGCAGAAAGATGCACTTTGGGTTGGCTTTGGAATGGCTTGGGAATTTTTTTCCTCTCCAAAGCAAAATAGCAGTGCTGGTGAGAGAAGTGGGAGTTGCCATCTTTCCCCAGGTACCAGGATTCCAGTATTCTAAAACTCCTGTTTGATTTGAGTGGGCAGAATGAACCACTGTCTAGGATGGAATAATAATAGCTACCATATACAGAGTACATAATTGTACAAGGAATTATGCTAGGTGTTGATAAACATCATCTTATTTAATGCTTACAATGACTCTGAGGGGAAGTTATTATTAGAACTATTTTATAAATGAAGAAACCAAAGCTCAGAAAAGTTAGGTAACATCTCCACATTTACATAGTTACTAAGTAGCTGACACAACATTTGAACTTGGATCTCTGTGACCCAATGCTCAGACTATTTTCTCTACAGCTAGCTGCTTATGTGAAGATAAGCCTTCTCCCTTTGTGATGTGGTCTGAGAGGGGTCAGAAAGTATCCCCTACCCATCATAAAAGACTTCCCATATGATGGTGTTACCGTGCATGGGAATTCACTATTAGAGACTCATCACTCCTAGTGTAAATTACACTGGTATAGGAGTTAGGGATCATGGTTTTTAGCCAGCCCTACCACTGAGTAAATGTGTGAACACAGGCAAATTATTTCCTCATTTGTTGTCTCAGTTTCCCAATATGTAAAATATAATTGCTGAGGACTCTTCATTCTCTGCAATCTTGCAATTCTCTAAAAATGATGAGCCAATTCTTCCAGGCTATCTTCTCCTGATAAAGGATAATAGATTGGAAGCATGAGACATGTCTTGCCAGGTAGTGTTACTGAACCAAACATGAGCCTCCTTGCCAGGTGTACAGAAAAGCCAATCTACTGATACTGGGTTGTGGTGAAAGAAAGTACAGTGTTATTGCAAGGTGCCAAGCAAGGAGAACAGGCAGCTAATGCTCAAAAGACCCAAACTCCCTGATGGTTTGGAGAAGACTTGGTGTTTTTTTTTTAACAACTTTATTGGAGTACAATTGCTTTAAAATGGTGTGTCAGCTTCTGCGGTATAATAACGTGAATCAGCTATACATATATATATACATATATCCCGGTATCTCCTCCTTCTTGCATCTCCCTCTCACACTCCCTATCCCACCACTCTCGGTGGACACAAAGTGCTGAGCTGATCACCCTGTGCTATGTAGCTGCTACTCACTAGTTATCCATTTTTCATTTGGTAGTGTATATGTGTACATGCCACCCAGTCACTTCATCCCAGCTTACCCTTCCCCCTCCCCATATCCTCAAGTTCATTATCTACATCTGTGTCATATTCTTGTCCTGCCTCTAGATTCTTCAGAACCATTTGTGTTTTTTTTGAATTCCATATATATGTGTTAGCATATGGTATTTCTTTTTCTCTTTCTAACTTACTTCACTCTGTATGACAGTCTCTATGTCCATGCACCACATTACAAATAACTCAATTTCGTTTCTTTTTATGGCTGAGTAATATTCCATTGTATATATGTGCCACATCTTCTTTATCTATTCATCTGTCAATAGACACTTAGGTTGTTTCCATGTCCTGGCTATTGTAAATAGAGCTGCAATGAATATTGTGGTACATGACTCTTTTTGAATTATGGTCTCTCAGGGTATATGCCCAGTAGTTGGATTGCTGCGTCATATGGTAGTTCTACATTTAGTTTTTTAAGGAACCTCCATACTGTTCTCCATAGTGGCTGTATCAGTTTATATTCTGACCAACAGTGCAAGAGGGTTCCCTTTTCTCCACACCCTCTCCAGCATTTATTGTTTCTAGATTTTTTGATGATGGCCATTCTGACTGGTGTGAGATGATATCTCATTGTTGTTTTTATTTGCATTTCTCTCATGATTAATGATGTTGAGCATCCTTTCATGGGGTTTTTGGCAATCAGTATATATTCTCTAGAGCAATGTCTATTTAGGTCTTCTGCCCATTTTCAGATTGGGTTGTTTGTTTTCTTGATATTGAACTGCTTCTATATTTTGGAGATAAATCCTTTGTCTTTTGCTTCATTTGCAAATATTTTCTCCCTTTCTGAGGGTTCTCTTTTCATCTTTTTTATGGTTTCCTTTGCTGTGCAAAGATTTAAGTTTCATTAGGACCCATTTGTTTATTTTTGTTTTTATTTTCTAGGAGGTGGGTCAAAAGGATCTTGCTGTGATTTATGTCATAGAGTGTTCTGCCTGTTTTCTCCTAAGAGTTTTATAGTGTCTGACCTTACATTTTGGTCTTAAATCCATTATGATTTCATTTGTGTGTATGGTGTTAGGGTGTGTTCTAATTTCATTCTTCTACATATAGCTGTCCAGTTTTCACAGCACCACATATTGAAGAGGCTTCGTTTCTCCATTGTACATTCCCTCTTTCCAGATCTTAGTGGAAATCGTTTCATTTTTAAACATTGAGTATGGTGTTGGCTGTGCATTTTTCATATATGGCCTTTATTATGTTGAGGTAAGTTCCCTCTATGCTTACATTCTGGGTTTTTTTTAATCATAAATGGGTGTTGAATTTTATCGAAAGATTTCTCTGCATCAATTGAGATGATCATATGTTTTGTCTCCTTCAAGTTGTTAATATGGTTTATCACATTGATTGATTTGTGTATATTGAAAAATCCTTGCATTCCTGGCATAAACATCACTTGATCATGGTGTATGATCCTTTCAATGTGCTGTTCGATTCTGTTTGCTAGTATTTTGTTGAGTATTTTTGCATCTATATTCATCAGTGATATTGGCCTGTATTTTTCTTTGTTTGAGAAATCTTTCTCTGCCTTTGGTACCAGGGTGATGCTGGCCTAGTAGAATGAGTTTGTGAGTGTTCCTCCCTCTGGTATATTTTGGAAGAGTTTGAGAAAGGATAGCTGTTAGCTCTTCTCTAAATGTTTGGTAGAATTCACCTGTGAAGCCATCTGGTCCTGGCCTTTTGTTTACTGGAAGACTTTTAACCACAGTCTCAATTTTAGTGTTTGTGATTTGTCTGTTAATATTTCCTATTTCTTTTGGTTCAGTCTCAGAAGGTTGTGCTTTTCTCAGAATTTTCCCATTTCCTCCGTGTTGTCCATTTTATTGGCATATAGTTGTTTGTAGTAACATCTCGTGATTCTTTGTATTTCTGCAGTGTCAGTTGTTACTTCTCCATTTTCATTTCTAATTCTATTGAGTTGAGTCTTCTCCCTTTTTTTTTGTAAGTCTGTCTAATGGCTTATTAATTTTGTTTATCTTCTCAAATAACCAGCTTCTAGTTTTATTGATCTCTGTTATCGTTTCCTTCATTTCTTTTTCATTTATTACTAATCTGATCTTTATGATTTCTTTCTTTGGTGAGGTTGTTTATTTGAGATTTTTCTTGTTTCTTGGAGTAGGATTGCACTGTAATAAACTTCCTTCTTAGAACTTCTTTTGCTGAATCCCATAGATTTTGGGTCATCATGTTTTTATTGTCATTTTTATCTATGTATTTTTTTTTAACATCTTTATTGGGGTATAATTGCTTTACAATGGTGTGTTAGTTTCTGCTTTATAACAAAGTGAATCAGTCATACATAAACATATGTTCCCATATGTCTTCCCTGTTGCGTCTCCCTCCCTCCCACCCTCCCCATCCCACCCCTCCAGGCTGTCACAAAGCACCGAGCCAATATCCCTGTGCCATGCGGCTGCTTCCCACTAGCTATCTACCTTACTGCGTTTGTTACTGTGTATATGCCCGTGACTCTCTCTCGCCCTGTCACAGCTCACCCTTCCCCCTCCCCATAACCTCAAGTCCGTTCTCTAAGAGGTCTGCGTCTTTATTCCTGCTTTACCCCTAGGTTCTTCATGACATTTTTTTCTTAAATTCCATATATATGTGTTAGCATACGGTATTTGTCTTTTTCTTTCTGACTTACTTCACTCTGTATGACAGACTCTAGGTCTATCCACCTCATTACAAATAGCTCAATTTCGTTTCTTTTTATGGTTGAGTAATATTCCATTGTATATATGTGCCACATCTTCTTTATCCATTCATCCGATGACGGGCACTTAGGTTGTTTCCATCTCCGGGCTATTGTAAATAGAGCTGCAATGAACATTTTGGTACATGACTCTTTTTGAATTTTGGTTTTCTCAGGGTATATGCCCAGTAGTGGGATTGCTGGGTCATATGGTAGTTCTATTTGTAGTTTTTTAAGGAACCTCCATACTGTTCTCCATAGTGGCTGAACCAATTCACATTCCCACCAGCAGTGCAAGAGTGTTCCCTTTTCTCCACACCCTCTCCAGCATTTATTGTTTCTAGATTTTTTGATGATGGCCATTCTGACTGGTGTGAGATGATATCTCATTGTAGTTTTGATTTGCATTTCTCTAATGATTAATGATGTTGAGCATTCTTTCATGTGTTTGTTGCCAGTCTGTATATCTCCTTTGGAGAAATGTCTATTTAGGTCTTCTGCCCATTTTTGGATTGGGTTGTTTGTTTTCTTGTTATTGAGCTGCATGAGCTGCTTGTAAATTTTGGAGATTAATCCTTTGTCAGTTGCTTCATTTGCAAATATTTTCTCCCATTCTGAGGGTTGTCTTTTGGTCTTGTTTATGGTTTCCTTTGCTGTGCAAAAGCTTTGAAGTTTCATTAGGTCCCATTTGTTTATTTTTGTTTTTATTTCCATTACTCTAGGAGGTGGGTCAGAAAGGATCTTGCTTTGATTTATGTCATAGAGTGTTCTGCCTATGTTTTCCTCTAAGAGTTTGATAGTTTCTGGCCTTACATTTAGGTCTTTAATCCATTTTGAGCTTATTTTTGTGTATGGTGTTAGGGAGTGATCTAATCTCATACTTTTACATGTACCTGTCCAGTTTTCCCAGCACCACTTATTGAAGAGGCTGTCCTTTCTCCATTGTACATTACTGCCACCTTTATCAAAGATAAGGTGTCCATATGTGCATGGGTTTATCTCTGGGCTTTCTATCCTGTTCCATTGATCTATCTTTCTGTTTTTGTGCCAGTACCATACCGTCTTGATGACTGTAGCTTTGTAGTATAGTCTGAAGTCAGGGAGCCTGATTCCTCCAGTTCCTTCTTTCGTTCTCAAGATTGCTTTGGCTATTCGGGGTCTTTTGTGTTTCCATACAAATTGTGAAATTTTTTGTTCTAGTTCTGTGAAAAATGCCAGTGGTAGTTTGATAGGGATTGCATTGAATCTATAGATTGCTTTGGGTAGTAGAGTCATTTTCACAATATTGATTCTTCCAATCCAAGAACATGGTATATCTCTCCATCGATTTATATCATCTTTAATTTCTTTCATCAGTGTCTTATAATTTTCTGCATACAGGTCTTTTGTCTCCTTAGGTAGGTTTATTCCTAGATATTTTATTCTTTTTGTTGCAATGGCAAATGGGAGTGTTTTCTTGATTTCACTTTCAGATTTTTCATCATTAGTATATAGGAATGCCAGAGATTTCTGTGCATTAATTTTGTATCCTGCCACTTTACCAAATTCATTGATTAGCTCTAGTAGTTTTCTGGTAGCATCTTTAGGGTTCTCTATGTATAGGATCATGTCATCTGCAAACAGTGACAGCTTTACTTCTTCTTTTCCAATTTGGATTCCTTTTATTTCCTTTTCTTCTCTGATTGCTGTGGCTAAAACTTCCAAAACAATGTTGAATAATAGTGGTGAGAGTGGGCAACCTTGTCTTGTTCCTGATCTTAGTGGAAATGCTTTCAGTTTTTCACCATTGAGGATGATGTTTGCTGTGGGCTTGTCATATATGGCCTTTATTATGTTGAGAAAAGTTCCCTCTATGCCTACTTTCTGCAGTTTTTATCATAAATGTGTGTTGAGTTTTGTCAAAAGCTTTCTCTGCATCTATTGAGATGATCATATGGTTTTTCTCCTTCAATTTGTTAATATGGTTTATCACATTGATAGATTTGCGTATATTGAAGAATCCTTGCATTCCTGGAATAAACCCCACTTGATCATGGTGTATGATCCTTTTAATGTGCTGTTGGATTCTGTTTGCTAGTATTTTGTTGAGGATTTTTGCATCTATGTTCATCAGTGATATTGGCCTGTAGTTTTCTTTCTTTGTGACATCCTTGTCTGGTTTTGGTATCAAGGTGATGGTGGCCTCGTAGAAGGAGTTAGGGAGTGGTCCTCCCTCTGCTATATTTTGGAAGAGTTTGAGAAGGATAGGTGTTAGCTCTTCTCTAAATGTTTGATAGAATTCGCCTGTGAAGCCATCTGGTCCTGGGCTTTTCTTTGTTGGAAGATTTTTAATCACAGTTTCAATTTCAGTGCTTGTGATTGGTCTGTTCATATTTTCTATTTCTTCCTGATTCAGTCTTGGCAGGTTGTGCATTTCTAAGAATTTGTCCATTTCTTCCAGATTGTCCATTTTATTGGCATAGAGTTGTTTGTAGTAATCTATCATGATCTCTCTTATCTCTGCAGTGTCAGTTGTTACCTCTCCTTTTTCATTTCTAATTCTATTGATTTGAGTCTTCTCCCTTTTTTTCTTGATGAGTCTGGCTAGTGGTTTATCTATTTTGTTTATCTTCTCAAAGAACCAGCTTTTAGTTTTATTGATCTTTGCTATTGTTTCCTTCATTTCTTTTTCATTTATTTCTGATCTGATTTTTATGATTTCTTTCCTTCTGCTAGCTTTGGGGTTTTTTTGTTCTTCTTTCTCTAATTGCTTGAGGTGCAAGGTTAGGTTGTTTATTCGAGATGTTTCCTGCTTCTTAAGGTGGGCTTGTATTGCTATAAACTTCCCCCTTAGAACTGCTTTTGCTGCATCCCACAGGTTTTGGGTCGTTGTGTCTCCATTGTCATTTGTTTCTAGGTATTTTTTGATTTCCTCTTTGATTTCTTCAGTGATCTCTTCATTATTAAGTAGTGTATTGTTTAGCCTCCATGTGTTTGTATTTTTTACAGATCTTTTCCTGTAATTGATATCTAGTCTCATGGCGTTGTGGTCAGAAAAGATACTTGATACAATTTCAATTTTCTTAAATTTACCACGGCTTGATTTGTGACCTAAGATATGATCTATCCTGGAGAATGTTCATGAGCACTTGAGAAAAATGTGTATTCTGTTGTTTTTGGATGGAGTGTCCTATAAATATCAATTAAGTCCATCTTGTTTAATGTATCATTTAAAGCTTGTGTTTCCTTATTTATTTTCATTTTGGATGATCTGTCCATGGGTGAAAGTGGGGTGTTTAAGTCCCCTACTATGAATGTGTTACTGTCGATTTCCCCTTTTATGGCTGTTAGTATTTGCCTTACGTATTGAGGTGCTCCTATGTTGGGTGCATAAATATTTACAATTGTTATATCTTCTTCTTGGATCGATCCCTTGATCATTATGTAGTGTCCTTCTTTGTCTCTTTTAATAGTCCTTATTTTAAAGTCTATTTTGTCTGATATGAGAATTGCTACTCCAGCTTTCTTTTGGCTTCCATTTGCATGGAATATCTTTTTCCATCCCCTTACTTTCAGTCTGTATGTGTCTCTAGGTCTGAAGTGGGTCTCTTGTAGACAGCATATATAAGGGTCTTGTTTTTGTATCCATTCAGCTAATCTGTGTCTTTTGGTGGGAGCATTTAGTCCATTTACATTTAAGGTAATTATCGATATGTATGTTCCTATTCCCATTTTCTAAATTGTTTTGGGTTCGTTATTATAGGTCTTTTCCTTCTCTTGTGTTTCTTGCCTAGAGAAGATCCTTTAGCATTTGTTGTAAAGCTGGTTTGGTGGTGCTGAACTCTCTCAGCTTTTGCTTGTCTGTAAAGGTTTTAATTTCTCCATCAAATCTGAATGAGATCCTTGCTGGGTAGAGTAGTCTTGGCTGCATGTTTTTCTCCTTCATCACTTTCAGTATGTCCTGCCACTCCCTTCTGGCTTGTAGGGTTTCTGCTGAGAGATCAGCTGTTAACCTTATGGGGATTCCCTTATGTGTTATTTGTTGTTTTTCCCTTGCTGCTTTTAATATGCTTTCTTTGTATTTAATTTTTGACAGTTTGATTAATATGTGTCTTGGCGTATTTCTCCTTGTATTTATCTTGTATGGGACTCTCTGTGCTTCCTGGACTTGATTAACTATTTCCTTTCCCATATTAGGGAAGTTTTCAACTATAATCTCTTCAAATATTTTCTCAGTCCCTTTCTTTTTCTCTTCTTCTTCTGGAACCCCTATAATTCGAATGTTGGTGCGTTTAATGTTGTCCCAGAGGTCTGTGAGACTGTCCTCAGTTCTTTTCATTCTTTTTTCTTTATTCTGCTCTGCAGTAGTTATTTCCACTATTTTATCTTCCAGGTCACTTATCCGTTCTTCTGCCTCAGTTATTCTGCTATTGATCCCATCTAGAGTACTTTTAATTTCATTTATTGTGTTGTTCATCGTTGCTTGTTTCATCTTTAGTTCTTCTAGGTCCTTGTTAACTGATTCTTGCATTTTGTCCAATCTATTGTCCATTCTATCTCCAAGATTTCGGATCAACCTTACTATCATTATTCTGAATTCTCTTTCAGGTAGACTGCCTATTTCCTCTTCATTTGTTAGGTCTGGTGGGTTTTTATCTTGCTCCTTCATCTGCTGTGTGTTTTTCTGTCTTCTCATTTGCTTATCTTACTGTGTTTGGGGTCTCGTTTTTGCAGGCTGCAGGTTTGTAGTTCCTCCTGTTTTTGATGTCTGTCTCCAGTGGCTAAGGTTGGTTCAGTGGGTTGTGTAGGCTTCCTGGTGGAGGGGGCTAGTGCCTGTGTTGTGGTGGATGAGGCTGGATCTTGTCTCTCTAGTGGGCAGGTTCACGTCTGGTGGTGTGTTTGGGGGTGTCTGTGGCCTTATTATGATTTTAGGCAGCCTCTCTGCTAATGGGTGGGGTTGTGTTCCTGTTTTGCTAGTTGTTTGGCATAGGTTTTCCAGCACTGTGGCTTGCTGGTCGTTGAGTGAAGCTGGGTGCTGGTGTTAAGATGGAGGTCTCTGGGAGATTTTCGCCGTTTGATATTATGTGGAGCTGGGAGGTCTCTTGTTGATCAGTGTCCTGAAGTTGGCTGTCCTACCTCAGAGGCAGAGCCCTGCCTCCTGGCTGGAGCACCAAAAGCTTTTCATCCACAGGCTCAGGATAAAAGGGAGAAAAAGTAGAGGGAATTAGTAGAAGTATGAGGAAAGAAAGAAGGAAAGGAGGGTAGGAAGGAAGGAAGAAAGAAAGAAAGAAGCAAAGAAGGAAAGAAGGCAAGAAGGAAAGAAAGGAGGGAGGGAGGGAGGGAGGAAGGAAGGAAGGAGGGAAAGAAGGAAAAAGACAGAAAGAAAGAAGATACAGTAAAAATAAAATAAAGTATAATAAAGTTATTGAATTAAAAACTTCTTATTTAGAAAAAAAAAAAAAAAGGGACGGAAAGAACCTTAGGACAAATGTTGGAAGCAAAGCTATACAGACAAAATCTTACACAGAAGCATACACATACACCCTCACTAAAAGAGGTAAATGGGGAAAAATCCTAAATCTTGCTGTCAGAGACCACCTCCTCAATTTGGGATGATTCGTTGTCTAAAGGAGGGAAGGAAGGACGGAAAGAAAGAAAGAAAGAAAGAAGGTAAAGTGTAATAAGGTTATTAAAATTAATTATTAAGAAAAAAAATTAAAAAAAAAACATGGACGGATAGAACCCTAGGACAAATGGTGGAAGCAAGACTATACAGACAAGATCTCACACAGAAGCATACACATACACATTCACAAAAAGAGGAAAGGGGGAAAAATCATAGATCTTGCTCCTAAAGTCCACTTCCTTAATTTGGGATGATTGGTTGTCTATTCAGGTATGCCACAGATACAGGGTACATCAAGTTGATTGTGGAGCTTTAATCCGCTGCTTCTGAGGCTGCTGGGAGAGATTTCCCTTTCTCTTCTTTGTTCTCACAGCTCCCAGGGCTAAGCTTTGGATTTGGCCCTGCCACTGCGTGTAGATCGCTGGAGGGCGTCTGTTTTTTGCTCAGACAGGATCGGGTTAAAAGAGCCGCTGATTGGGGGCTCTGGCGCACTCAGGCCGGCGGGGACGAAGGGGCACAGAGTGCGGGGCGGGCCTGCGGTGGCAAAGGCCGGCGTGCCTTTGCACCAGCCTGAGGCGCGCTGTGCGCTCTCCCGGGGATGTTGTCCCTGGATCCCGGGAACCCGGCAGTGGCGGGCTGCACAGGCTCCGCGGAGGAGGGGTGTGGAGAGTGACCTGTGCTCGCACACAGGCCCCTCGGTGGCGGCAGCAGCAGCCTTAACGTCTCCCGCCCGCCTCTGGGGTCCGCGCTTCTAGCCGCGGCTTGCGCCCGTCTCTGGATTCCGCGCTTTCAGCCGCGGCTCGCGCCCGTCTCTGGATTCCGCGCTTTCAGCCGCGGCTCGCGCCCGTCTCTGGATTCCGCGCTTTCAGCCGCGGCTCGCGCCCGTCTCTGGGGTCTGCGCTTTCAGCCGCGGCTCGCGCCCGTCTCTGGGGTCCGCGCTTTCAGCCGTGGCTCGCGCCCGTCTCTGGGGTTCGCGCTTTTAGCCGCGGCTCGCGCCCGTCTCTGGAGTTCCTTTAAGCAGCGTTCTTAAACCCCTCTCCTCACGCCCCAGGAAACAAAGAGGGAAGGAAAAGTCTCCTGCCTCTTCTGCAGGTGCAGGCTTTTCCCCGGACTCCCTCCCGGCTAGCTGTGGTGCACTAACCCCTTCAGGCTATGTTCAAGCCGCCAACCCCAGTCCTCTCCCTGCGCTCCGGCCTCAGCTCGCAGCCCCGCCCGCCCCGGCGGGTGAGCAGACAAGCCTCTCGGGCTGGTGAGTGCCGGTCGGCACCGATCCTCTGTGCGGGAATCTCCCCGCTTTGCCCTCCGCACCCGTTGCTGTGCACTCCTCCGCAGCTTCGAAGCTCCCCCCTCCGCCTCCCGCAGTCTCCGCCCGCGAAGGGGCTTCCTAGAGTGTGGAAACTTTTCCTCCTTCACAGCTCCCTCCCACTGGTGCAGGTGCCGTCCCTATTCTTTTGTCTCTGTTTTTTCTTTTGCCCTACCCAGGTACGTGGGGAGTTTCTTGCCTTTTGGGAGGTCTGAGGTCTTCTGCCAGCCTTCAGTAGGTGTTCTGTAGGAGTTGTTCCACGTGTAGTTGTATTTCTGGTGTATCTGTGGGGAGGAAGGTGATCTCCGCGTCTTACTCTTCCGCCATCTTCCGCCTTCCTATCTACGTATTTTTGATTTCATCTTTGATTTCTTCAGCGATGTCTTGCTTATTAAGTAATGTATTGTTTAGCCTCCAAATACTTTTATTTTTTACTGTTCTTTTTCCTGTAACTCATATGTAGTTTCATAGCATTGTGTTCAGAAAAGATACTTGATATGAATTCAATTTTATTAAATTTACCAAGGCTTGATTTGTGTCCCAAGATATTATCTATCCTGGAGAATGTTCCATGATCACCTGAGAAGAAAGTGTATTCTGTTGTTTTTGGATGGAATGCCCTATAAATATCAATGAAGCCCATCTTGTTTAATGTATCATTTAAAGCTTGTGTTTCCTTATTTATTTTCATTTTGGATGATCTGTCCATTGGTGAAAGTGGCGTGTTAAAGTCCACTACTATGATTATGTTACTATCAATTTCCCCTTTTATGTCTGTTAGCACTTGCCTTATGTATTGAGGTGCTCCTATGGTGGGTGCATAAATATTTATAATTGTTATATCTTCTTCTTGGATTGATCCCTTGATCATTATGTAGTGTACTTCTTTGTCTCTTGTAAGTCTGTATTTTAAAGTCTATTTTGTCTCATATGAGAATTTCTACTACAGCTTTCTTTTGATTTCAATTTGTATGGAATATCTATTTCTAGCCCCTCACTTTCAGTCTGTATGTGTCCATAGGTCTGAAGTGGGTCTCTTGTAGACAGTATATATATAGGTCTTGTTTTTTATCCATTCAGTCATTCTATGTCTTTTGGTTGGAGCATTTAATCCATTTACATTTAAGGGAATTATCGATATGTATGTTCCTATTACCATTTTCTCAATTGTTTTGGGTTTGTTATTGTAGATGTTATCCTTCTCTTATGTTTCCTGCATAGAAAAGTTCCTTTAGCATTTGTTGTAAAGCCGGTTTTGTGGTGCTGAAGTCTCTTATCTTTTGCTTGTCTGTAAAGGTTTAAATTTCTTCATCAAATATGAATGAGATACTTGCTGGGTAGAGTAATCTTGCTTGTAGGTTATTCCCTTTCATCACTTTATATATGTCCTACCACTCCCTTCTGCAGATTTTCTGCTGTAACTTCAGCTGTTAACCTTATGGGGATTCCCCTGTGTGTTATTTGCTGCTTTTCCCTTGCTGCTTTTAATATTTTTTTGTTTGTATTTAATTTTTGACGCTTTGATTGATATGTTTCTTTGCATGTTCCTTGGATTTATCCTGTATGGGACTCTCTGTGCTTCCTTCACTTGACTGACTATTTCCTTTCCCATATTAGGGAAGTTTTCTAGTATAAACTCTTCAAATATTTTCTCAGTCCCTTTTTTTGTTTCCTCATTCTGTTCTGTGAGCCCTATAATTCATAAGTTGATGCATTTAATGTTGTCCCAGAGGTCTCTGAGACTGCCCTAAATTCTTCTCATTCTTTTTTGTTTATTGTGCTCTGTGATATTGATTTCCAGTATTTTAATTTCCAGGTCACTTATCCATTCTTCTGCCTCAATTATTCTGCTATTGTTTCCTTCTAGAGAATTTTTAATTTCATTTATTGTGTTGTTCATCATTGTTTGTTTGCTCTTTAGATTTTCTATGTCCTTGTTAACTGTTTTTTGCATTTTATTTCCAAAGTTTTGGAGCATGTTTACTATCATTACTCTGAATTCTTTCTCAGGTAGACTGCCTATATCCTCTTCATTTGTTTGGTCTTGTGGGTTTTTGCCTTGTTCTTTCATCTGCTGTGTATTTGTCTTCTTATTTTGCTTAAATTACTGTTTTTAGGTTCTCCTTTTCACAGGCTGCAGGTTCATAGTCGTTGTTTTTGGTGTCTGCCCCAAGTGGGTAAGGTGGGTTCTGTGCGTTGTGTAGTCTTCCTGGTGGAGGGGACTGGTGCCTGTGTTCTGGTTGATGAAGCAGGATCTTGTCTTTCTGGTGGGTAGGACCCAGTCCAGTGGTGTGTTTTGGGGTGTCTGTGAACTTATTATGATTTTAGGCAGCCTCTCTCTTAATGAGTGGGCTTTGTTCCTGTCTTTCTAGTTGTTTGGCATAAGTTGTCCAGTACTGTAGCTTGCTGGTCATTGAGTAGAGTTGGGTCTTAAAATTGAAATGGAGATCTCTGAGAGAGCTTTCACTCTTTGATATTACATGGGGCCGTAGGTCTCTGGTGGACCAAGGTCCTGTAAGTGTCTCTCCCTCCTCAGAGGCTCAGGCCTGACACCCGTCCAGATCACCAAGACCCTCTTAGCCACACAGCTAAGAAGGAAAGGCAGAAAAAGAAAAAAGAGACAGCTCAGGGAAGATGGCAGTAGAGTAAGATGCGGAGATCACCTCCCTCCCCACAGATACATCAGAAATACATCTACATGTGGAACAACTCCTACAGAACACCCACTGAATGCTTGCAGAAGACTGCAGGGCTCACAAAAGGCAAAAAACTCCCCACATACCTGGGTAGGGCAAAAGAGAAAAGAATAAACAGACAAAAGAATAGGGATGGGACCTGCACCAGTGGGAGGGAGCTGTGAAGGAGGAAAGGTTTCCACACACTAGGAAGCCCCAAGGCAGGTGGACACTGTGGGTGGCGGAGGGAGGAAGCTTCAGAGCTGCAGAGGAGAGCACAACAACAGAGGTGTGGAGGGCAAAGCGGAGAGATTCTGGCAAAGAGGATTGGTGCCAACCAGCACTCACCGACCTGAAAGCTATGTCTGCTCACCCGCCAGGGCAGGCAGGGGCTGGGAGCTGAGACTCAGGCTTCGGTTGGATCACAGGGAGAGGACTGGTGGCGTGAATAGAGCCTGAAGGGGTTAGTGCACCACAGCTAGCTGGGAGGGAGTCCGAGAAAAAGTCTGGACCTACCGAAGAGGCAAGAGACTTTTTCTTCCCTTTTTGTTTCCTGGTGTGCAAGGAGAGGGGATTAAGAGCTCTGCTTAAAGGAGCTCCAGAGATGGGCATGAGCCACAGCTATCAGTGCAGACCCCTGAGATGGGAATGAGATGATAAGTCCACTGCTGCCACCACCAAGAAGCTTGTGTGCGAGCACAGGTCAATATCCACACCCCACTTCCCATGAGCCTGTGCAGCCTGCCACTGCCATGGTCCCGTGATCCAGGGACAACTTCCCCTGGAGAACACACAGCATGCCTCAGGCCGATGCAATGTCACACCGGCCTCTGTGCCTCAGACTCCCCTACATACCTGCCGGTCCCTTCCCCCAGCATGAGTGAGCCAGAGCCACCAAATCAGCTGCTTCTTTAACCCTGTACTGTCTGAGCAAAAAACAGATGCCCTCCAGCGACCAGCATGCAGAGGCAGGGCCAATCAGAAGCTGAAACACGGAGATGTGCAAACAAAGAAGAGAAAGGGAAATTTCTCCCAGCAGCCTCAGGAACAGTGGATTAAATCTCCCCAATCAACATGATGTACACTTCATCAGTGGAATACCTGAATAGAAAACTAATCATCCCAAATTGAGGAGGTGGACTTTGAGAGTAACATATATTATGTTTTCTTCTTTTCCTCTTTTTGTGAGTGTGTATGTGTATGCTTCTGTGTGAGATTTTGTCTGTATAGCTTTACTTTCATCATTTGTCTTAGGGTTTTGTCCAACCATTTTTCCTTTTTTTGGTTAGTTTGCTTGTTTTTTACTATAAAAATGTTTTTTTCTTAATAGTTATTTTATTTTATTTTATCCCCTTCCTTTCTTTCTTTTTTTTCTTTATACTTTTTCTCCCTTTTATTCTGAGCCGTGTGGATGAAAGATTATTGGTGCTCCAGCCAGGAGTCAGTGCTGTGTCTCTGACGTGGGAGAGCCAACTTCAGGACACTGGTCGACAAGAGACCTCCAAGATCCACGAAATATCAAATTGTGAAAATCTCCCAGAGATCTCCACCTAAACACTAAGACCCAGCTTCACACAATGACCAGCAAGGTACAGTGCTGGACACCCCATGCCAAACAACTAGCAAAACAGGAACACAACACTACATATTAGGAGACAGTCTGCCTAAAATCATAGTAAGTCCACAGACACCACAAAACACACCACCAGATGTGGACTTGCCCACCAGAAAGACAAGATCCAGCCTCATACACCAGAACATAGGCAATAGTCCCCTCAACTAGGAAGCCTACACAACACACTAAACCAACCTTAGCCACAGGAGGTAGACACCAAAAACAAAGGGAACTAAGAATCAGCAGCCTGCAAAACGGAGACCCCAAACACAGTAAGATAAGCAAAATGAGAAGACAGAAAAACACACAGCAGGTGAAGGAGAAAGATAAAAAACCACCAGAACTAAAAAATGAAGAGGAAATAGGGAGTCTACCTGAAAAAGAATTCAGAATATTGATAGTAAACATGATCTAAAATCTTGGAAATAGAATAGAGAAAATGCAACAAATATTAAACAAAGACCTAGAAGAACTAAAGATGAAACAAGCAACAATGAACAACACTATAAATGGAATTAAAAATATTTTATAAGGGATCAATAGCAGAATAACTGCGACAGAGGAATGGATAAGTGAACTGGAAGATAAAATAGTGGAATAACTACTGCAGAGAAGAATAAAGAAAAAAGAATGAAAAACTGAGGACATTTCAGAGACCTCTGGGACAACATTAAATGCACCAACATTCAAAATATAGGGGTCCCAGAAGAAGAAGAGAAAAAGAAAGGGACTGAGAAATTATTTGAAGAGATTATAGTTGAAAACTTCTCTAATATGTGAAAGGAAATAGTTAATCAAGTCTAGGAAGAACCGAGAGTCCCATACAGGATAAATCCAAGGAGAAACATGCTGAGACATGTATTAATCAAACTATAAAAATTAAATACAAAGAAAACATATTAAAAGCAGCAAGGGAAAAACAACCAATAACACACAAGGGAATCCCCATAAGGTTAACAGCTGATCTCTCAGCAGAAACTCTGCAAGCCAGAAGGGACTGGCAGGACATATTTAAAGTGAGGAAAGAGAGAAACCTATAACCAAGATTACTCTACACAGCAAGTATCTCATTCATATTTGATGAAGAAATTAAAATCGTTACAGACAAGGAAAAGCTTAGAGAGTTCAGCACCAAGAAACCAGCTTTACAACAAATGCTAAATGAGCTTCTCTAGGCATGAAACACAAGCGAAGGAAAAGACCTACAATAACAAAACCCAAATGATTAAGGAAATGGGAATAGGAACATACATATGGATAATTACCTTAAATGTAAATGGATTAAATGCTCCCACGTAAAGGGACAGAGTGACTGAATGGATACAAAAACAAGACCCATATGTATGCTGTCTACAAGAGACTCAATTCAGACATAGGGACACATAGAGATTGAAAGTGGGGGGACAGAAAAAGATATTCCATGCAAATGGAAATAAAAGAAAGCTGGAGTAGCAATTCTCATATCACACAAAATATACTTTAAATTAAAGACTATTACAAGAGACAAGGAAAGACACTACATAATGATCAAGGAATCAATCCAGGAAGAAGATATAACAATGGTAAATATTTATGTACCCAACATTGGAGCACCTCAATACATAAGGCAATTACTAACAGCCGTAAAAGGTAAAACTGACAGTAATGCAATCCTAGTAAAGGACTTTAACACCCCACTTTCACCAATGGACAGATTATCCAAAATGAAAAAAATTAAGGAATCACAAGCATTAAATGACAGATTAAACAATACAGACTTAACTGATATTTATAGGACATTCCATCCAAAAGCAACAAAATACAAATTTTTCTCAAGTAATCATGGAACATTCTCCAGGATAGAACATATCTGGGGTCACAAATGAAGCCTTGGTAAATTTAAGAAAATTGAAATTGTATCAAGTATCTTTTCCGACCACAATGCTATGAGACTAGATATCAATTAGAGGAAAAGATTGTAAAAAATACAAACACATGGAGGTTAAACAATACACTACTTAATAACGAAGTAATCTGTGAAGAAATCAAAGAGAAAATAAAAACAATACATAGAAACATGTCACAATGGAGACACGATGAGGCAAAACCTATGCGATGCAGCAAAATCAGTTTTAAGATGGAAGTTTATAGCAATACAATCCTACCTTAAGAAACAGGAAACATCTCAAATAAACAACCTAACCTTGCACCTAAAGCAATTAAAGAAAGAAGAACAAAAAATCCCCAAAGTTAGCAGAAGGAAAGAAGTCATAAAGATAAGATCAGAAATAAATGATAAAGAAATGAAAGAAGCGATAGCAAAGATCAATAAAATTAAAAGCTGGTTCTTTGAGAAGATAAACAAAATGGATAAACCATTAGCCAGACTAATCAAGAAAAAAGAAGACTCAAATCAATAGAATTAGAAATATAAAAGGAGAAGTAACAACTGACACTACAGAAATAAAAAGATCAAAAGATCATGAGAGATTACTACAAGCAACTCTATGCCAATAAAATGGAAAACCTGGAAGAAATGGACAAATTCCTAGAAATGCACAACCTGCCAATACTGAATCAGGAAGAAACAGAAAATATGAACAGACCAATCACAAAAACTGAAATTGAAACTGTGATTAAAAACCTTCCAATAAACAAAAGCACAGGACCACATGGCTTCACAGGCGAACTCTATCAAACATTTAGAGAAGAGCTAACACCTATCCTTCTCAAGCTCTTTCAAAATATAACAGAGGAAGGAGCACTCCCAAACTCATTGTATGAGTCCTTCAGCACACTGATAACAAAACCAGAGAAGGATGTCACAAAGAAAGAAAACTGCAGGCCAATATCACTGATGAACATAGATGCAAAAATCCTCAACAAAATGCTAGCAAACAGAATCTAACAGCACATTAAAAGGATCATACACCATGAACAAGTGTGGTTTATTCTAGGACTGCAATGATTCTTCAATATATGCAAATCAGTCAACGTGATACACCATATTAACAAATTGAAGAAGAAAAAACCTATGATCATCTCAATAGATGCAGAGAAAGCTTTTGACAAAATTCAACACCCATTTATGATAAAAACCCTGCAGAAAGTAGGCATAGAGGGAACTTTCCTCAACATAATAAAGGCCATATATCACAAACCCACAGCCAACATCGTCCTCAATGGTGAAAAACTGAAACCATTCCCACTAAGATCAGAAGCTAGACAAGTTTGCCCACTCTCAACACTCTTATTCAACATAGTTTTGGAAATTTTATCCAGAGCAATCAGAGAAGAAAAGGAAATAAAAGGAATCCAAATTAGAAAAGAAGTAAAGCTGTCACTGTTTGCAGATGATGTGTTACTCTACATAGCGAATCCTAAAGATGCTACCAGAAAACTACTAGAGCTAATCACTGAATTTGGTAAAGTAGCAGGATGCAAAAGTAATGCACAGAAATCTCTGGCATTCCTATACACTAACTATGAAACATCTGAAATTGAAATCAAGGAAACACTCCCATTTACCATTGCAAAAAAAAGAAGAAAATATCTAGGAGTAAACCTACCTAAGGAGACGAAAGACCTGTTTGCAGAAAATTATAAGACACTGGTGAAAGAAATTAAGGACGAAACATATACATAGAGAGATATACCATGTCCTTGAATTGGAAGAATCAACATTGTGAAAATGACTCTACTACCCAAAGCAATCTACTGATTCAATGCAATCCCTATCAAACTACCGCTGGCATTTTCCACAGAACCAGAACAAAAAATTTCACCATTTGTATGGAAACACAAAAGACCCCAAATAGCCAAAGCAATCTTGAGAAATAAAAAATGGAGCTGGAGGAATCAGGCTCCCTGACTTCAGACTATACTACAAAGCTACAGTAATCAAGACAGTATGGTACTGGCACAAAAACAGAAATATGGATCAATGGAACAGCATAGAAATCCCAGAGATAAAACCACACACATATGGTCACCTTATCTTTGATAAAGGAGGCAAGTATATACAGTGGAGAAAAGACAGCCTCTTCAATAAGTGGTGCTGGGAAAACTGGACAGGTACATGTAAAAGTATTAGATTAGAATACTGCCTAACACCATACACAAAAATAAGCTCAAAATGGATTAAAGACCTAAATGTAAAGCCAGAAACTATCATACTCTTAGAGGAAGACATAGGCAGAACACTCTATGACATAAATCACAGCAAGATCCTTTTTGAACCACCTCCTAGTGAAATGGAAATAAAAACAAAAGGAAACAGATGGGACCTAATGAAACGTAAAAGCTTTTGCACAGCAAAGGAAACCATAAACAAGACCAAAAGACAACCCTCAGAATGAGAGAAAATATTTGCAGATGAAGCAACTGACAAAGGATTAACCTCCAAAATTTACAAGCAGCTCATGCAGCTCAATAACAAAAAAACAATCAACCCCGTCCAACAATGGGCAGAAGACCTAAATAGACATTTCTTCAAAGAAGATTATACAGATTGCCAACAAACACATGAAAGAATTCTCAACATCGTTAATCATTAGAGAAATGCAAATTGAAACTACAATGAGATATCATCTCACACCAGTCAGAATGGCCATCATCAGAAAAACTAGAAACAATAAATGATGGAGAGGGTGTGGAGAAAAGGGAACACTCTTGCACTGCTGATTGGAATGTGAATTGGTACAACCACTATGTATAACAGTATGGAGGTTCCTTATAAAAGTACAAATGGAACTACCATATGACCCAGGAATCCCACTACTGGGCATATACCTTGAGAAAACCATAAATCAAAAAGTGTCATTTACCACAATGTTCATTGAAGTTCTATTTACAATAGCCAGGACATGGGAACAACCTAAGTGTCTATCGACAGATGAATGGATAAAGAAGATATGGCACATATATTCAATGGAATATTACTCAGCCATATAAAGAAACAAAATTGAGTTATTTGTGGTGATGTGGATGCACCTAGAGTCTGTTATACAGAGTGAAGTAAGTCAGAAAGAGAAAGACAAATACCATATGCTAACACATTTATATGGAATCTAAGAAAAAGAAATGTCATGAATAACCTAGGTGTAAGACAGTAATAAAGACACAGACCAACTGGAGAATGGACATGAGGATATGGGGAGGGCAATGGGTAAGCTCTGACAAAGTGAGAGAGTGGCATGGACATATATACACTACCAAACGTAAAATAGATAGCTAGTGGGAAGCAGCCGCATAGCACAGGGAGATCAGCTCAGTACTTTGTGACCACCTAGAGGGGTGGGATATGGAGGCTTGGAGGGAGGGAGACGCAAGAGGGAAGAGAGATGGGAACATATGTATATGTATAACTGATTCACTTTGTTATAAAGCAGAAACTATCACACCACTGTAAAGCAATTATACTCCAATAAAGAGGTAAAAGAAAAAAAGAACGAAAAAATAAAATCAATTTATTAAAATAAAAAATAGTATTAAAAAAATAAAAATGTAAAAAAAGAAAAAGAAAGAAAGAAAGAAGAGAGCAACCAATCCAAAAAACAAATCCACCAATAATAACAAGCACTAAAATCTATACAGAAAAAAAAAAAAAAAAGGACAGACAGAGCCCTAGGACAAATGGTAAAAGCAAAGCTATACAGAGAAAATCACACGAACAAACATTCATATACACATTGACAAAAAGTGAAAAAGGAAAAAAAAAAATATATATATATATTAAAAGAGGAATAGAGCAACCAAATCATTATACAGATAAACATAAAAACAGAAACAAATTATATGCAGAAAGCAAACCCTAAGTCTACAGTTGCTCTCAATGTCCACCACCATAATTTTGGGATGATTCGTTGTCTACTCAGTTATTCTACAGATCCAGGGTACATCAAGTTGAATGTGGAGATTTAATCCACTGCTCCTGAGGCTGCTGGGAGAAATTTCTCTTTCTCTTTTTTTTCGCACAGTTCCTGGGGTTTGGCTTTGGGTTTTGCCCCGCCTCTGCATGTAGGTCACCTGTGGGTGTCTATTCTTTGCGCAGACAGGACAGGGTTAAAGTAGAAGTTGATTAGGTGTCTCTGGCTCACTCAGCCCATGGGGAGGCAGGGGTATGGAATGCAAGTTGAGCCTGTTGTGGCAGAGGCCGGCATGATGTTGCAACAGCCTGAGGCATGCCTTGTGTTTTCCTCGGGAAGTTTTCCCTGGATCACGAGACCCTGGCAGTGGCAGGCTGCACAGGCTCCCTGGAGGGGAGGTGTGGATGGTGACATGTGCTTGCACACAGACTTCTTGGTGGCTGCAGGAGCAGCCTTAGTGTTTCATGCCCAGTCTCTGGTGTCCGTGCTGATTTCCGTGGCTCATGCCCATCTCTGGAGCTTGTTTAGTCGGTGCTCCTAATCCCCTCTCCTTGTGAATCCCGAAACAATGGTCTCTTGCCTCTTAGGAAGTTCCAGGCTTTTCCCTAGACTCCCTTCCAGCTAGCTCTGGTGCACTAGCCAACTTCAGGCTGTGTTCACGCAACCTACCCCAGTTCTCTCCCTGGGATCTGACCTCTGAAGCCTGAGCCTCAGCTCCCAGTCCCCACCCGCCCTAGCGAGTGAACAGTCAAGCTTCTCAGTCTGGTGAATGCTGGTTGTCACTTATCCCCTGTGCAGAAATCTCTCCACTTTGCCCTCTGCACCTCTGTTGCTGTGCTCTCCTCCAACCCACCTCACGTCTCCATCAGTGAAGGGGATTCCTAGTGTGTGGAAACTCTTCCTCCTTCATAGCTCCCTCCCAAAAGTTCAAGTACCATCCCTATTCTTTTGTCTCTGTTTTTCCTTTTTTCTTTTGTCCTACCCACGTATGTGGGGAGTTTCTTGCCTTTTGGGAAGTCTGAGGTCTTCTGCTAGTGTTCAGTAGGTGTTCTGTAGGAGTTGTTCCACATGTAGATGTATTTTTGATGTATTTGTTTGGAGGAAGGTGGTCTCAATGTCTTACTCCTCCGTCATATTGAAGTTCCCCTGGGAAACGTTTTTAAAAGCAAGGTGAAAAAGGGTGTCATCAGGTGCATGATCAGTTTATGTACATCCTTCTGACTGGTTCATGGTGAGGTAACAGGGTTGTATTTAGGGAATCTGTATTATCAGTTTTCTGGGTCCAACATGACTGGTGGTCAGCATGCAGTTAACTTCTTCCATCTGGTGGGGTTTTAGTATCTGCAAAACAACTCAAGGATATGGCTCAGGATATTATTTATAGCCCTTAAGGAAGAACTAAAGTCTTTGACTTTGTTTTATAACTAAACTATTATCATTTTGTCTTGTTTGAATGTTTTCCTTTGTTTCTGCATTTTATCACTTATCTGATTAAATTTGATCTTTGGAACTCAGGGAAGGACTAGAAGGCTAAAGCATTTTTATTGATACAAACAAGAGGGTAGGGATATGGGGTGGGGTGTCTGTTCCCAGGAAGGCCCCACAGGTTTCTGCTCAGTTTCAGTAGTAGTTAATCCAAGTATCAACTTTCATGATAAGCCTATCCCCAAGATGGTCCTCCTTCACTCTTGCCTTAACTTATTCAAATAGAACCAGGATCAATCCTTAAATTGGCTCTCATTACCTCATATTATTCTGAATGTAATGAGGACTGGCAATAAGAACTGGGGATTCACTTAATGCTAGGAATAACATGCCTCACATTCAAGTCTCCCTGGCCGCGGTCAAAAAGGCCCATGAATCTTCATGTTTAATAAGTACTTCAGGAGCTAGTATGCCCCATGAAGTTTTAGACTCATTGCCCTAGCAAAATACAATTTGTTATTTTTCTAAAGGATTAAATATAAAGATGAAATGAAGCTTTGTTTGTTTAATTATTTATTATACTCTGTCATGTAGCAAGTATTTCCTGACACATCTGTACTAGATTCTGAGGTAAATATGACATATTCTATATCCGTGAGAAACATAAGTTACAGTGTGTGAGGTAGACAATTAAACTCTTGGTAACAAGCCATGGGGATTAGTGGTATAACCAGAGGTATGTAAAAGGTCTAGAGGGGCCTTATCCAGTATAGGTGGGGTTAAAGAAGGCTTCATGGAGGAGGTGGTGCTGGAGACAAATCTTATAGGGTCAGTGGGAGCTAGATAAGACAAGCGGGAGAAGGTGTTTCTGGCAGATGGTTCAGCTGTTAGACTCTAGAAAAATGTCATTTAGTGTGATCACATATAGTATTGTTCTTAGTCCACTGATATCTACTGATAGCTGTTATTACTGTTGTATTATTTTATGATTTTATGAGATCTACTAGCCAAGGAGGTCATCCAGGAGACCTTAAGACTTGAGGAATTCAGCAAGGTTAGCCATAAATCTTAGTAGAGAAGAGAGGGTAGTCCCCATCACACACTATTATCAATATCTTCCATTTAAATCAACCCAAAAAGTGACCATATATTCTCATATCTCAAAAGTCATTTGACCAACTCAGTGGAGTTACCCTTATTCCCAAAGTACATGAAAAGGTTCTATGAACTTCAGTTCCGTGCGTGGTTTATTCTCATGAACTTTAGTTTCCCAGGTTTGTTGTTTTTTGAGGATAATGACTACATGTATGTCAGAGTTGGGTGGCCTTTACAGAACACCTATTCGAACATTCAAATTTTAGAGATAAAAAGAGAGAAGAAAGAATTTTAACTTGGTGACTGATTTTAAATTTCTGACCATCTCTGATAACCAAAGGACTTTCATTTGTTTTTTGTTTGCTTGTTTGTTTGTTTGTTTTAAGTTGGGATGTTGTTGGCTGCATTGCATTTTTTTTAAATTAATTTTTATTGGAGTACAGTTACTTTACAGTATTGTGTTATTTTTGGATGTACAGCAAAGTGAATCAGCTATACGTATACATATATCCTATCTGTTTTGGATTTTCTTCCCATTTAGGTCACCACAGAACATTGAGTAGAGCTCTCTGCAGTATACAGTAGATGCTCATTAGTTATCTATTGCATACCTAGTAGTATATATATGTCAATCCCAATCTCCCAGTTCATCTCACCCCCCTTCCCCCCTTGATATCCATACATTTGTTCTCTATGTCTGTGTCTCTATTCTGCTTTGCAAATAAGTTCATCTGTATCATTTTTCTAGATCCCACATATAAGTGATATTATATGATATTTGTTTTTCTCTTTCTGACATACTTCACTCTGTATCACAGTCTGTAGTTCCATCCACGTAGCTGCAAATGGTAAACTTTTGTTCCTTTTTATGGCTGAGTAATATTCCATTCTATATATGTACCACATCTTCTTTATCCATTCATCTGTTTATGGACATTTAAGTTGCTTCCATGTCCTGGTTATTGTAAATAGTTGGCAATGAACATTGGGGTGCATGTATCTTTTTGAATTATGTTTTTCTCCTGGTATATGCCCAGGAGTGGGATTGCTGGGTTATATGGTGATTCTATTTTTAGTTTTTTAAGGAACATCCTTACTGTTCTCCATAGTGGCTGTATCAATTTACATTACTAACAACAGTGTAAGAGGGTTCCCTTTTCTCCACACCCTCTCCAGCATTTATTGTTTTTAGATTTTTTAATGATGGTGGTTCTGATTGGTGTGAGGTGATACCTCACGGTAGTTTTGATTTGTATTTCTTTAATAATCAGTGATGTTGAGCATCTTTCCATGTGTTTGTTGGCCATATTTATGGCTTCTTCAGAGAAATGTCTATTTAGTTCTTCTGCCCATTTTTTGATTGTTTTTTTTTTTCATTGAGCTGCATGAACTCTTTGTATATTTTGGAGATTAATCCCTTGCTGATTGCTTCATTTGCAAATATTTTCTCCCATTCTGAGGGTCATCTTTTTCTCTTGTTTTTGGTTTCCTTTGCTGTGCAAAAGCTTTTAAGTTTATTTAGGCCTCATTTATTTATTTTTGTTTTTATTTTCATTACTCTAGGAGATGGGCTAAAAAAGATCTTGCTGCAATTTATGTCAAAGAGTGTTCTGCCTATGCTTTCCTCTAAAAGTTTTATAGTGTCTGGCCTTTTCACTAGTAGGTTATTAAGGATAGATTTTCCCAGTGGTTTGAGGCCCCAAAGATCTGGGATTGATATCAGTGGTTAACTAGTCAGCAGATTAAATCAAAACCAGCTAAGCACTTATCTGCCTATTCTTCAAGATCTTCAGACATGGTACTTTGTCACTCCTCTTTGTAGGCTATTCTGATATTTCTTGCTTTGTCATTTAGTGCCCAGCAGAGTGCATAGCATATGCATATGTCCAATAATTATTTGTTGGTTACATTTCTGGAGTGGATCCTTACCTCTTGTGTTTTTCTTTTTAATTTGAAAATTCATCATACATTTATTATTACAATAATATTAGAACTGTTTTAAATTAGATAAGTATAGCAAAGAAGAAAATTCACCCACAGTTCCAGTACCCTAATATTAACATAGCTGGCATTTTGACTTTGGATTTTAAAGCACATTTCTATGTGTAGTTCAAACAATTGCATATACCATTTTTTTTTTTTTTTGCGGTATGCAGGCCTCTCACTGTTGTGGCCTCTCCCATTGCGGAGCACAGGCTCCAGACGCGCAGGCTCAGCAGCCATGGCTCATGGGCCCAGCTGCTCCACGGCATGTGGGATCTTCCTGGACTGGGGCATGAACCCGTGTCCCCTGCATTGGCAGGCAGACTTTCAACCACTGCGCCACCAGGGAAGCCTGCATATACCTTTTTGTCCTATTTTGTCATTTACATTATTTCATAGCTTTTTTATATTATTATGTAGTCTTCATAACCACTATATTTTATGGAGCATCATACTATTAATTTCCTTATTTGGGAACATTGTCACAACATTCTTATATCCTATGGTTTATTTCATCTTTATCCTCCGATCTCACAAACAAGCACCAACCAGGCAACCAGGACATTTTGACTGAAACAACCTCTCCTTTCCAAACTTTTCTCTGACTATATTCATGATGTAGAGTATCAGGGGAACCTATACTTTCCTCCTCCTTATCTTTAAAGATTCACATATGTGAATAAAGTAAGTTCTTACTGTTGGTCTATAAACACTAGTATACATATCAGATTCTTGTCCCTATAGTTTAAGTGAAACTAACTAGGAGATTCTCGGGCAAATTCCAACATGGAGAAAATTCCTGAACAGGGAAGTATTTACATCCTGAACAATTAGAAGAAAAGCATCTTAGAGGTTACAGTGTGTGTGTGTGTGTGTGTGTGTGTGTGTGTGTGTGTGTGTGTGTGTTGGGGGTATATAATGAATAGAAGGCTGAGAAGAAAATCTAGTTGCAATTCATGTCCAGGCAGGGCAAGATAAGGGCAAGTGTTTAGCTCTTTTCTTAGCCGTTTGAGAATACTTCCTGGAAATGTTACCACCATCATATATTATTTTTGGCCTCACACATGTGAACATGTGGTTCTCTCTGGGATTGGGTAAGAGGGTGTGTGTGAGGATGAGCTTTTCTCATATTAGATATGGTTTTGCAATATGATAAGGTAACTGAAATGGGCCAATGTTATTTCCAGGAGTGTTCTGAGAGACACTGTATCATGGAACTACGTGACTTTGATGAGATGGCACCTAGGATGTCAGAGTCAGCGTGGGGACATCAGAGGATCTGGACAATGAGAACACAGGCACAGAAGTCAAAAAGAGGCTGTAGATATGATTGATGAAGAAGGAAGGTTTGACTGGCAGGGAAAGATTAAAGGAGCTATGTTTTTCCAGACACACTTGATGATGAGACAAAGTGAGTAGACCATATGGTCTTCTAAAAATACTGGAAGGGCATTAACACTAATAGTAGGGAAGATAATTTATGGGGTGGTGTAGGATAAGAAAGCTAGGATTCATACATGGAAATAAAGATATTAAACAACTGGGTTTCTTTGAGGATGCTTAAAAGAGATATTAAAAATATTGACAACCTATATAACAATGACAATGATCAATCAGAATAGACACTGGCCCATGACACTGGAGCAGGGTCCTAGAGGTCCACTCCTGTGTCAGGCAATACTCTATGGTAAGTAGAGCCAGGGTAAGTACTGAGGAACTCAGGGCAGTATGGAGTAGATTTGAGAGACGTGAGGTGGCTATTTATCAACTAGTATTAAAGTGTTTCAATATTTTAACAATTGATATAGACATACAACTGTTGTTCTCAATTGAGTGTGACTTTGTCCCACAGAGGATATTTGGCAATGTCTGGAGACATTTTTCTTGACACAGGGGTAGTGCTACTAGTGTCGAGTAGGTAGAGGTCAGGGATGCTGTTAAATAACTTACAATGCATAGGAAAAAACCCTCAGCCCTCTCCCCCTACTCACATCCAATGCCCAGTATACACAACAAAGAGTTATTTGACTCAAATGTCAGTCTTGCTGAGGTTAAGAAACCCTGACCATACAGGTATAGATAAGTTGAATATCACCCTTGAGGATGCCTCCATCATTGATGAGGCTAAGTTGGTGTGAGAGTTTCGCAATGGAAATGACTGATGCTCATCTCTCTCTCCTGGACTCCCCTAGCACACTTGTCTCTCCAGGATGCTCAACCAGAAGCTTTCCATCTTCTTTACTCTGGTCTTCTTATCTATCCCTATTTCCAGTACCTTAATTCAGACCTTTATCTTCATCTCTTTTCCTACCCAATATCTCTTTTAGGACTACTTCAATAATCTCTAAATGAGCTTTACACACACCACTCTTTTCCACCTCCAGTCTATTCTCTATACTGTCTTCTTTGCTTACCATTGTAGCTCTGTGCCTAGCATATACTACCATACCCAGAGTAGCCACTGAGTAAATATTTCTTGAATTAATTAATAAACAAATGAATTCTGTTACATCCTTGTGCCAAAATTTCCAGTAGTTCCTGGTTGCCTACAGAATAAATGCAAAATCCCATTACATGGCATACAAGATAATTCAAAATATTATACCAACTTATCTTTCCAGTTTAATTTCCATGTGTTTTAATCTCACCTTGATTCCACCCCACTACCATGCATCTTATGCTATAACACAATGAACGTTTCTCCATTACCCCTAAAATGCCGCATCCCTTCTTTTTTATATGTTTTTTTCAAACATTATTATGAAATCCTGCTGATCCTTAGTTATATTTGACATCTTTTCTCAATGGTTTTCAATGTGGGTTGTGGGTGGGGGGCTTATCCAAAGACTTCTCAAAATAAAAATTCCCAAAACCCACTCCACATCTACTGAATCAAATCTAGAAGAGGCAAGCAGGCAGATGTATATTTTACCACAATAATTTTTTGATCAATTAGCCTTACTTATGTGGTTCTATTTCTGGACTCTATTCTTTTCTGTTGCTCTATATGTCTGTTCTTTCACCAGTACCATGCTGTCAACTTTCATTAATCTTTTCAAAGAATTCACTTTTAGTTTCATTAGTTTTCTGTATCTTAGTTTTACCAACTCTTTCCTCTCTCATCTCTATTCTCCAATTTATTCCATCCAGTTTTTTTTTATTTTGTTGCTCAGTTATAAAATTTCTATGTGTTCTTCTCTACATTTTCTATTTCTTTGCTGAGGCCTTCATATTTTTCCATGCCTTTCAAGAGTGCTCACCTTTACTTTTTAGGGTATTCATTGTTGAATTTAGTTGCCTTTAAGTTTTTGTCTAATAATTCCAACAACTCTGTTATCTCAGAGTTGGCGTTTGTTAATAATCTTTTCCCTTGTGAGTTGAGATTATCCCTTTTCTGTGTGTGTGTGTATGACAAGCAATTTTGGATTGTATCCTGGACATTTTGAATATTATATTATGAAGCTGTGTTTTTTTTTAAACTCCAGGGAGAATCTTGATTTATTTTTCATGATCTTTTAAAGTAGACAATCTACTGTGTTATGTTCAGGCTACAGATTCCAACTTACATTTTGCATGCTATGGTTGCAATGTTAATTTGCAAATTTTTTGAAGCTGAATTTGAATCAGTCCAGCATGGGACCTGGGTGGTGGTCTACCCTGTAACTGAGGTCTCAAAGCCTGAGATATGTTTTTTATGGTCAGATACATGCAGGCACAGTTGAGTGGTGAGTCCAGAATTTCACACATAATTATATAGAATTGCTTTCTTTATCTCCCTCCTCTCAGTGATTTCTCTTAATCTTTCCAGTTCACTGCTCCAATATCTTTTTATATTCTTAGTGTTACTGTTTTCTTTCAGGTCCCAGTGGTGGAAAGACAGAGAGAGAGAGAAAGAAAAAGGCAGTGAGGCTTTGCCCAGTAGTCTTAGGATCATAGCTCCTCTGGTCAGAAAGAATGGTTCTTTTCCCTCAGAGTTCTAGGCACCTGCTCAGCCACCACCATTAATGTCTTCAAGTGTTCAGATATCTGCCCCCATGCATTCTCTTAAAGATTTATATTACACACAGTGGGAGAAATCATATTCCCTAGGCCACAGTCCCATTTGACTTTTTGTGATATCCATCTCTCTGCTGAATTAGCCATCAGTTCATGCTTGTAGTCTCCCTTTTCCACTATATTCTTTAACCTATTAATCAGTTATTTTCAAATTCCTTTCTGAGTGCTCCAGCATCTTGGTCAGCTCTGTGTCTGGTTTTCTTGATTGCCTTTTATCTTGATAATGTTTTCTTCCTGTTTATCTTTTATGTGTGTGTGTGTATGTGTGTATCTCAAAATTTTTGATTGAATGCTAAACATAATGGATAGAAGAACACAAGACACAGAGAAAAGTAATATTTATGTCTGAAAATGGGCATGTGTCTTCTCCTGTTGGATCGTTAGTATGAAATTTTGAGTCAGTTTACTCCAGAGAAGCTGGGTTTGAGTTTTGCTGCTGCTGCCAATATTGTCAGTGTAATATATACTTCAAATTCTTCTAGAATTAGCATGTTTCTATTATTGTGTGCTTAAAGTGGGGCCCCAGTGTTGAAGGGTCTCTCTCAGTTCCTGCTTCCGCCATATCTCTCAGCCATCCTTGTATGCTTGTGCCACTGAGGGTTTTCCCTCCCTGATCATTTTGCTTAACCAATGGTAGACTACTGTTGCTTGTTACTGGGTGCTAGGCTTATGGTGGAGATGGAGAAGCTCTCTGTTTTCTTGGTGCAGTCTTAGTCTTAGGCAGGTATTGTATGCCTTTGTGTATGAAATGGGTCTTTCTCAATATCCCTGGCCATCCTCCCTGTGACAAACACTGCTTTGTATCTGTGATGGTCTTAGTGGGAGATTCATGTCCCTCCCCTAGCAGTAGCAGTCATCTGCTAGGTATTAGTATAGGGTCTTGAACCCAAGAAAGTTTTTTATTTCCTCATCGCTTAGGAGTATAGAGTTTTTCCCTTTACCTTTCCTCCAACAGAAATGGATTGTTTTTTACTATGTCTTTTGGGGAAGTACATTTCCTACTCCTCTCAAGAGACCCAAGTGTTTTGCTTGTCATCCTCTTGAAGTAGCAGTGGATCTTTTCAACTCTCCTGAGGACAACATCTTTTGTTGCTTCCCCTTTCATAGCTTACAGATTTTGGCTTGTAGGAGAGAAGGATCTGGGGAAGCAAGTGAAGTTTTGTACATGTTCTCTGTAGGCAGCTGATCACCCTCTGCATACCTGTATCACTGAGGGATGTTCTCTCCTGGTATGCCCCCAGTCTTTCTTATGAGCACTTTTGAGGCCTATGGAAAAAATATGAAAATTCCCCTTATGTTTTGTCATTGTAGACTGTTGTGATAACACACATTTGGCTGTTAAGTGTTCATTAGGATTTTCGCTGATTTTTTTTTTCTTTTCTGCTTGAAAGTGGCCACCTCTTTCTCCTGTGCTATGGCATCAATGTTACACTGGTTTGATTTGGTTGTAGATTTTTAAAACAACTGGTTCCATGTCTTTAATAATTAAAAGTTTAATCTGGTTTTATATTTCTTCTTCTAAAATGAAATATATTAATTCTTGTCATTTTTATAAGCTATATTTCCCTGTTAAATCGGAATTTGAACGAAATTTTCAACATCGTTGGTGTAAAGTTGTTAATGATGTTCCCTTATTTTTTTAAAAAAATCTTTAAGCAAGGCTGGCAACAACTCCTGTTAGCTGTGCAGCCCAGCAGTGCTTGAGCTTGGAGAAGAGCAACAGAACTGAGAGCTTTGAAATCCAAGCCAGTGGCCTTGTTTGATCAGGAAATATGGGGTGTGGGTCAACTGGAATTAAGAAAACAAACAAAGAGTTTTAACAGCTCTAGAGAAGATTCTCCAGCTATGCCTGGGAAGAGAATCTAATTCATAACCCTGCTCTTTGCTGAATACAGCCTTCAGCCAGTCCAACCAGGGAACTTAACCAGAGCACACAGGAAGCTGTGCAGCCCATTCAACAGACCTATGTACAGTGGCACTTTAACAGAGAGCACAGGTCATTATTTCTCCTCTCTGCAGAGAAAAAAACTGGTGGCCTCACCTGACCAGGGAATTCAATGTGCATTCTTGCCTAATTAAGGTCCCCAAACAATGAGCTGTACAGGCTCTGGGCCCCATCCTTTTGCCCTTCTAAGTCAGGTGAGCTAATTCACAGCCCTGTCTACTATTGAATATAATACCCACCTGATCACTTAATAAGCCTGACCAGAGAATCCAGGCAATCATAGAGCCCATCTTACAGTCTCACTTGGGTAGGAAACCAAGCCAGAAGTCTTATCCAACTGTTCTCAGCCAGATACACACCACCTCATCCTTGTCTTCAGAGCTCAAACAGTTACCTCATCCCCAAATAAACCATAATAGCACGTCCAACCTGCCCAAGGACACTACCAGAAGACACACAGAAATGCAAACTGAGTAGATTGGTGAAGAAGCAAACCTGTAAATCTGGAAAATGTGCTCAGTTACTTTTAAAATGCAGATGCATTTTTAAAGGACTCAAAGTCTACAAAAAAAAATCAGGTAAATTTGACACTGCTAAAGGAAACTAATGAAGCTTCAAAAAATGACCCTAAAGAAATGGAGATCTATGAACTGTCAAAGAATTCAGAATAATCCTCTTAAGGAAGCTTAGTGAACTACAAGAAAACACAGACATATACTAAACGAAATTAGAAAAACAATGTATGAACAAAACCAGAAGTTCAATATGGAAATAGTAAACATAAACACACACACACACACATTAAAAATCCTAGAGTTAAAACATAAATTAAGAAAACTTAATTGAAGAATTCAATAGAGAATTTCAAAAGTAGACTCAAACATGCAGAGGAAAGAATCAGCGACAGGGAGGATAAGACCTTAGAAATTGCCCAGTAAGAGAAGTAAAAAAAAAAGAAAAAAAAATGGAAAAGAGTAAATAAAACCTATGGGAATTATGGAACAGAGTGAAAAGAAACAATATTTATATTATGGCAATTCCAGAAGGGGAAGCAAAAGAGAAAGAGGCAGAAGAAACATATAAAGCAAAAATGGCTGAAAACTTCCCAAACATAGGGAGAGAGATGGACATCCAGATCATGAGGCACAAGGATTTCAAATAGGTTGAAACCAAATAGGAATACAATGAGATATATTGTAATTAAGTTGTCAAAAATCAAAGTCAAAGAAGTAATTTTAAGAGCAGCAAGAGAAAAGAGAGTAATTACATACAGAGAATCCCCATAAGACTATCAGTAGTTTTCTCAAAAAAACTTTTCAGGCCAGGAGCGAATGGGATGACATCCAAAATATTGAAAGAAAAAAAACTGTCAACCAAGAATTATATACCCAGTGAAGGTGTCCTTCAGAAATGAAGGAAGAGGGATAAATAATTGTCCACACAAACAAAAGCTGAAGGAGTTCATTATCATGAGACATGCCTTGTAAGAAATGCCAAAGGGAGTTTTATGAGTGAAAGTAAAAGAACAATTAACATCATAAAAACATAAATCTCACTGGCAAAGGTAAATATATAACCATAGTTATTTTCTACTATATGGTAATAGTGGTGCATAATTTACACACAACTACAGTTTAAAAGTTAAAAAAAGAACAGCAAAAATAACCATAACTACAATATTCTGTTATTAGTTACACAATACGAAAAAATATCTAAATAGTAACAACATTAACTTAAAATGTGAAGGGGAGGAGAAGTAAAAGTGTAAAATTTATAAATTATTTTGAAGTTAAGTTGTGTTCAGTATAAAATGGTGCTATAAGTTTAAGATATTTTGTATAAGCCTTATGGTAACCACAAAGGAAAGTCTGTAGTAATTACACAGAACAACTGGGTAAGGAAGTCATAGCATATTGATACCAAAAGACATTAGATCACAAACACACACCACACACACACACACCTACACACACACACACACGGCAGCAGGGTAAGAAAAAAGGAGCAGGTGTGTGTTGAAGATGGCAGAGTAGAAGAACATGTTCTCACTCCCTCTTGCAAGTGCACCAGAATCACAACTAACTGCTGAAAAATCATCAACAGGAAGACACTGGAACTCACAAAAAAAGATACCCCACTTCCAAAGACAAAGCAGAAGTCACAATGAGATGGTAGGAGGGGCACTATCACAATACAACCAAGTCTCATAACTGCTGGGTGGGTGACTCACAAACTGGACAACACTTATACCACAGAAGTCCACCCACTGAGGTGAAGGTTCTGAGCCCCACGTCAGCCTTCCCAACCTGGGGGTCCAGCAACGGGAGCAAGAAATCCTAGAGAATCAGACTATGGAGGTTAGCTGGATTTGATTACAGGACCTCGACAGGACTGGGGGGAGCAGACTCCACTCTGGGAGGGCACACACAAAGTAGTGTGCATTGGGACACAGGGGAAATAACAGTGACCCCATAAGAGACTGAACCAGACCTACCTGCTAGTGCTGAAGGATCTCCTGCAGAGGTGGGGGTGGCTGTGTCTCACCGAGAGGACAAGGACACTGGCAGCAGAAGTTATGGAAAGTACTCCTTGGCTTCAGCCCTCCCAGAGTTCACCACTAGCCCCAACAAAGATCCCAGGTAGGCTCCAGTGTTGGGTTGATTTAGGCCAAACAAGCAACAGGGAGGGAGCCCAGACCCACACATCAGCAGACAAGTGGATTAAACTTTTACTGAGTTCTGCCCACTGAGCAACAGTCAGTTCTACCCACCACAAGTCCCTGCCATCAGGAAACTTGTACAAGCCTCTTAGATAGCATTATCCACCAGAAGACAGACAGTAGAAGCAAGAAGAACTACAATCCTGCAGCCTGTGGAACAAAACCCACATTCACAGAAAGATAGAGAAGATGAAAAGGGAAAGGGCTATGTACCAGATGAAGGAACAAGGTAAACCCCCAGAAAAATAACTAAAAGAGGTGGGGATAGGCAACCTTCCAGAAAAATAATTCAGAATAATGACAGTGAAGATGATCCAGGACCTCAGAGAAAGAATGGAGGCAAAGATCAAGAAGATGCAAGAAATGTTTAACAAAGACATAGAAGAATTAAAGAACAAACAAACAGAGATGAACAATACAATAACTGAAATGGAAACTACACTAGAAGGAATCAATAGCAGAATAATTGAGGTGGAAGAACGGATAAGTGACCTGGAAGACAGAATGGTGGAATTCACTGCTGAAGAACAGAATAAAGAAAAAAGAAAGAAAATAAATGAAGACAGCATAAGAGACCTCTGGGACAACATTATACACAACAACATTCGCATTACAGGGGTCCCAGAAGGAGAAGAGAGAGAGAAAGGTCCTGAGAAAATATTTGAAGAGATTATAGTCAAATACTTCCCTAACATGGGAAAGGAAATAGCCACCCAAGTCCTGGAAGCACAGAGAGTCCCATACAGGATAAGCCCAAGGAGAAACGCACCAACACACATAGTAATCAAATTGGTAAAAATTAAAGACAAATAATAATAATTGAAAGCAGCAAGGGAAAAATGACAAATAACATACAAGGGAACTTCCATAAGGTTAACAGCTGATTTCCCAGCAGAAACTCTACATGCCAGAAGGGAGTGGCATAACATATTTAAAGGGATGAAAGGGAAGAAGTTACAACCAATATTACTCTACCCAGCAAGGATCTCATTCAGATTCGATGGAGAAATCAAAAGCTTTACAGACAAGCAATTCTAAGAGAATTCAGCACCACCAAACCAGTTCTACAAAAAATGCTAAAGGAACTTCCCTAAGTGGGAAACACAAGAGAAGAAAAGGACCTATAAAAAGAAACCCCAAACAATTAAGTAAATGGTAATAGGAACATACATATCCAAAATTACCTTAAACGTGAATGGATTAAATGTTCCAACCAAAAGACACAGGCTTGTGGAATAGATACAAAAACAAGACCAATACACATGCTGTCTAGAAGAGACCCACTTCAGACCTAGGGACACATACAGACTGAAAGTGAGGGGATGGAAAAAGATATTCCATGCAAATGGAAATCAAAAAGAAACTGCAGTAGCAATACTCATATCAGATAAAATAGACTATAAAATAAAGAATGTTACAAGAGACAAGGAAGGAATCTACATAATGATCAAGGGATCAATCCAAGCAGAAGATATAGTAATTATAAATATATATGCACCCAACATAGTAGCACCTGAATACATAAGGCAACTGCTAACAGCTATAAAAGAGGAAATTGACACTAACACAATAATGGTGGGGGACTTTAACACCACACTCACACCAGTGGACAGATCATCCAAACATAAAATTAATGAGGAAACACAAGCTTTAAATGACACAGTAGACCAGATAAATTTAATTGATATTTATAGGAAATTCCATCGAAAAACAACGTATTACACTCTTCTCAAGTGAGCATGGAGCATTCTCCAAGATTGATCACATCTTGTGTCACAAATCAAGCCTCAGTAAATGTAAGAAAATTGAAACCCTATCAAGCATCTTTACTGATCACAATGCTATGAAATTAGAGATCAATTACAGGGAAAAAATGTAAAAAACACAAACACATGGAGGCTAAACAGTACGTTAGTAAATAACCAAGAGATCACTAAAGAAATCAAAGAGGAAATCAAAAAAAGCAATCTTGAGAACTAAAGAAGGAACTGGAGGAATCAGGCTCCCAGACTTCAGACTATACTACAAAGCTACAGTTATCAAGACGGTATGGTACTGGCACAAAAACAGAAAGATAGATCAATGGAACAAGGTAGAAAGCCCAGAGATAAACCCATGCACATATGGTCACCTTATCTTTGACAAAGGAGGCAGAAATGTACAGTGGAGAAAGGACAGCCTATTCAATAAGTGGTGCTGGGAAAACTGGACAGCTACATGTAAAAGTATGAAATTAGATCACTCCCTAACACCATACACAAAAATAAGCTCAAAATGGATTAAAGACCTAAATGTAAGGCCAGAAACTATCAAACTCTTAGAGGAAAACATAGGCAGAACACTCTATGACATAAATCACAGCAAGGTCCTTTTTGACCCACCTCCTAGAGAAATGGAAATAAAAACAAGAGTAAACAAATGGGACCTAATGAAACTTAAAAGCTTTTGCGCAGCAAAGGAAACCATAAAGAAGACCAAAAGACAACCCTCAGAATGGGAGAAAATATTTGCAAATGAAGCAACTGACAAAGGATTGATCTCCAAAATTTATAAGCAGCTCATGCAGCTTAATAACAAAAAAACAAACAACCCAATCCAAAAATGGGCAGAAGACCTAAATAGACATTTCTCCAAAGAAGATATACAGAGTGCCAGCAAACACATGAAAGAATGCTCAACATCACTAATCATGAGAGAAATGCAAATCAAAACTACAATGAGATATCATCTCACACCAGTCAGAATGGCCATCATCAAAAAATCTAGAAACAATAAATGCTGGAGAGGGTGTGGAGAAAAGGGAACCCTCTTACACTGTTGGTGGGAATGTAAATTGATACAGCTACTGTGGACAACAGTATGGAGGTTCCTTAAAAAGCTACAAATAGAACTACCATATGACCCAGCAATCCCACTACTGGGCATATACCCTGAGAAAACCATAATTCAAAAAGAGTCATGTACCAAAATGTTCATTGCAGCTCTAGTTACAATAGCCCAGAGATGGAAACAACCTAAGTGTCCATCATCGGATGAATGGATAAAGAAGATGTGGCACATATATACAATGGAATATTACTCAGCCATGAAAAGAGACGAAATTGAGCTATTTGTAATGAGGTGGATAGACCTAGAGTCTGTCATACAGAGTGAAGTAAGTCAGAAAGAGAGAGACAAATACTGTATGCTAACACATATATATGGAATTTAAAAAAAAATGTCATGAAAAACCTAGGGGTGAAACAGGAATAAAGACACAGATTTACTAGAGAATGGACTTGAGGCTATGGGGAGGGGGAAGGGTAAACGGTGACAAAGCGATAAAGAGGCATGGACATATGTACACTACCAAACGTAAGGTAGATAGCTAGTGGGAAGCAGCCGCATAGCACAGGGAGATCAGCTCGGTGCTTTGTGACCGCCTGGAGGGGTGGGATAGGGAGGGTGGGAGGGAGGGAGACTCAAGCGGGAAGAGATATGGGAATATATGTATATATATAACTGATGCATTTTGTTGTGAAGCTGAAACTAACATACCATTATAAAGCAATTATACTCCAATAAAGATGTTAAAAAAAAATCTAGATACAATTGAAAATGAAAACAGGATGATCCAAACCTATGGGATGCAGTAAAAGCAGTCCTAAGAGGTAAGATTATAGCAATACAATCCTACCTCAAGAAACAAGAAACATCTCAAATAAACAATCTAACTTTACACCTAAAAGAACTAGAGGAAGAAGAACAAACACAACCCAAAGTTAGTAGAAGGAAAGAAATCATTAAAGATCAGGAAAGAAATAAATGAAATAGAAACAAAGAAAACATAGCAAAGATCAATAAAACTAAAAGCTGGTTCTTTGAGAAGATAAACAAAATTGATAAACCATTAGCCAGACTCATTAAGAAAAAGAGGGAGAGGACCCAAATAATTAAAATTAGAAATGAAAAAGGAAAAGTTACAACAGACACTGCAGAAATACAAAGCATCCTAAGACAATATTACAAACAATTATATGCCAATAAAATTGACACTTGGAAGAAATGGACAAATTCTTAGAAAGGAACAGCATCCCAAGACTGAACCAGGAAGAAATAGAAAATATGAACAGACCAATCACAAGTAATGAAATTGAAACTGTGATTAAACATCTTCCAACAAACAAAAGTCGAAGACCAGTTGGCTAAACAGGTGAATTCTATCACACATTATGAGAAGAGCTAACACCCAGCCTTCTCAAACTCTTTCAAAAAAATTTCAGAGGAAGGAACACTCCCAAACTCATTCTATGATGCCAACATCACCCTGATACCCAAGCCAGACAAAGATACTACGAAAAAAAAAACATTAAAGACCAATATCACTGATGAACATAGATGCAAAAATCCTCAACAGAATACTAGCAAACAAAATCCAACGACACATTAAAAGTATCATACACCATGATAAAGTGGGATTTATCCCAGGGATACAAGAATTTTTCAATATATACAAATCAATCAACACCATATTAACAAATTGAAGAAGAAAAAACATATGATCATCTCAATAGATGCAGAAAAAGCTTTTGACAAAATTCAACACCTATTTATGATAAAAACTCTCCAGAAAGTGGGCATAGAGGGAACCTACCTCAACATAATAAAGGCCTTATATGACAAACCCACAGCAAACATCATACTCAATGGTGAAAAACTGAAAGAATTTCCTCTAAGATCAGGAAGAAGACAAGGATGTCTTCTCTCACCAGTATTATTCAACATAGTTTTGGAAGTCCTAGCCATGGCAATCAGAGAAGAAAAGGAAATAAAAGGAATACAAATTGGAAATGAAGAATTAAAACTGTCACTGTTTTCAGATGACATGATACTATACATAGATAATCGTAAAGATGCCCCCAGAAAATTACTAGAGCTAATCAGTGAATTTGGTAAAGTTGCAGGATACAAGATTAATGCACAGAAATCTCTTGCATTCCTATACACTAATGATGAAATATTTGAAAGAAATAATGAAGGAAACACTCCTATTTACAATTGTAACAAAAAGAATAAAATACTTAGGAATAAACCTAACTAGGGAGACAGATGACCTGTATGCAAAAAACTATAAGACACTGATGAAAGCAATTAAAGACAATACAAACAGATGGAGAGATATACCATGTTCTTGGATTAGAAGAATAATATTGTGAAAATGACTACAATACCAAAAGCAATCTACAGATTCAATGCAATCTGTATTAAATAACCAATGGCATTTTTCACAGAACTAGAACTAAGAATCTTAAAATTTGTATGGAGACACAAAATACCCCTAATAGCAAAAGCGGTCTTGAGGGGAAAAAACGGAGCTGGAGGAATCAGGCTCCCTGGCTTCAGACTATACTACAAAGATACAGTAATCAAGACAATATGGTACTTGCACAAAAACAGAAATATAGATTAATGGAAAAGGATAGAAAGCCCAAAGGAAAATCTACGCACTGATGGTCAACTAATCTATTACAAAGGAGACAAGTATATACAATGGAGAAAAGACAGTCTCTTCAATAAGTGGTGCTGGGAGAACTGGACAGCTCCATGTAAAAGACTGAAGTTAGAAAATTCCTTAACACCATACACAAAAGTAGACTCAAAATGGATTAGAGACCTAAATGTAAGACCAGATACTATAAAACTCTTAGAAGAAAACATAGGAAGAACACTATTTGACATAAATCACAGCAAGATATTTTTTGATCCACCTCCTAGAGTAATGGAAATAAAAACAAAAATAAACAATTGGGACCTAATGAAACGTGAAAGTTTTTGCACAACAAAGGAAACTGTAAACAAGATGAAAAGACAACCTTCAGAATGGGAGAAAATATTTGCAAATGAATCAACGGACAAAAGATTAATCTGCAAAATATAGAAACAGCTCATGCAGCTCAATATTAAGAAAACAAACAACCCAATCCAAAAATGGGCAGAAGACCTAAATAGACATTTCTCCAAAGAAGACACACAGATTGCCAAGAAGCACATGAAAAGCTGCTCAACATAACTATTTATTAGAGAAATGCAAATCAAAACCACAATGAGGTGTCACCTCACACCAGTTAGAATGTGCATCATTAGAAAATCTACAAACAACAAAGGCTGGAGAGGGTGTGGAGTAAAGGGAACCCTCTTGCAGTGTTGGTGGGACTGTAAATTGATAAAACTACTATGGAGAACAATATAGGGCTTCCTTGAAAAACGAAAAATAGAATTACTTTATGACCCAGCAATCCCACTACTGGGCATATACCCAGAGAAAACCATAATTCAAAAAGACACATGCACCCCAATGTTCACTGAAGCACTATTTACAATAGCCAAGAAATGGAAGCAACCTAAATGTCCCTCAACGGATGAATGGATAAAGAAGATGTGGTACATATATATGATGGATTATTTCTCAGCCATAAATGGGAATGAAATTGGGTAATTTGTAGAGACGTGGATGGATCTAGAGACTGTCATACAGAGTGAAGTAAGTCAGAAAGTGAGAAATAAATATCATATATTATTGCATATTTCTGGAACCTAGAAAAATGGCACTGATGAACCAGTTTGCAGGGCAGAAATTGAGACACTGATGCAGAGGACAAATGTATTCTCACCAATGGTGAAAAGTGGCAGAGGGGTTGGTGGTACTTTGATGAATTGGGAGATTGAGATTGACATATATACACTATTATGTATAAAGTGGATAACTAATAAGAACCTGCTGTATAAAAAATGAATAAAATAAAATTCAAAAAAAAAGAAACAAGGAACAATGGATCTACAAAACAATCAGAAAACAATTAACAAAATGGTATTAGTAAGCCCTTACTTATCAGTGGTAACTTTACATGTAAACAGAGTAAATTATTCATTTCAAAGACATAGAATGGCTGAATGGATTTTAAGAAACCCTCAAAATTCAGTGGTATGCTGCCTATAAGAAACTGACTTTAGCATTAAAGACACACATAGAGTGAGAGTGAAGTGGTATAGAAAGACATTTCAAGCAAAATTTAACCAAAGAAAGCAGGAGTAGCTATTCATATAATTTACTATAAACTAAAAAATAATGAAAAAGACAAATAAGGTCATTATATGATGATAAAGTTGTCAATACATCAAAAAGAGATAACAATTGTAAATATTTATATGCCCAACATTAGAGCACCTAAATATATAAATCAAAAACTAACAGAGCTAAAAGGAGAAATATATAGCAATACAATAATAGTTGGGCACTTTAATACCGCACTCTCAACAATGGATAGCTCACCCAAACAAGAATGAATAAGATAACAGCACATGTAAACAACATTATAGACCAAATAGAACTTACAGACATATACAGAACATTCTATCCAACAATATCAGAATACACGTTTTTTTCTCAAGCACACATGGAACATTTTCTAAGATATACCATGTGTTAGGGCACAAAACAAATCTTAGCAAATTCAAGAAGAATGAAACCATACCAAGTATCTTATCTGATCACAATGGTATAAAACTCAAAATCAACAAGAGGAAAGTTAGAAAATTCATAAACATATGATAATTAAATAACTCTCCTGAACAACCAATGGATCAAAGAAGAAATTAAAGGGGAAATAAAAAACAGGTTTTTTGAGACAAATGAAAACTGAAACGCAATATACCAGAATTTATGGCATGCAAAAAAGCAATCTAAGAGGGAAGTTCATAGCAGTAAATACCTACATTAAGAAGCAAAAAAGATCCCAAATAAAAAACCTAACTCTATTAATTAAGGAACCAGAAAAAAAGAAAAAGCTGAACCCAAAGTTAACAGAAGAAAAGAGATAATAAAGACTATACCATTATAGATTAAATAGAAGACAGAAAAATATAGCAAAGATTAACCAAACTAAGAGTTGATTCTTTGAAAAGATAAATAAAATGAACAAACACTTAGGTAGTCTAACAAAGTAAAAAAGAAAAAGGAGCCAAATTAGTAAAATTATAAACAAAAAAGGGACATTAAATCTAATGCCATAGAAATTCAGAGGATCATAAGAGGCTACTATGAACAACTCTACACTAACAAACTGGACAACCTAGAAGAAATGGAAAAAATCTTAGAAACATATAACTTACCAAGAGTGAATCAGAAAGAAATAGAAAATATGAATAGAACAATTACTAGTAAGGAGATTGAATCAGTAATAAAATATTTCCCAATGAAGAAAAGCTTGAGATCAGATGGCTTCACCGGTGAATTTTACCAAATATTTAAAGAAAAATGGAGAGAAATCCTTCTTAAATTTTGCAAAATATTAAAGAGCAGCGAACCCTTCCAAACTCATTTTACAAGGTCAGCATTATCCTGATATGAAAACCATAAATGAAGGCTACTAGAAAAGAAACGTACAGGCCAATATCCCTGATGAATACGGGAAACAAAAATTCTCAATAAAATACTAGCTAATAGGATTCAGCAGTACATTAAAAGAATTATTCATCTTGATCAAATGAGATTTATCCTGGGGTGAAAGGATGGTTGAATATATGCAAATCAATCAATGTAATGCATCACATTAATAGAGTGGAGTGAAAGAATAATATTATCATCTCAGTAGATGCAGAAAAAGCACTTGACAAAATTCAGAGCTCATTCATAAAGAAAATTCTCAACATATCAGTTATAGAAGGAATGTACCTCAACAGAATAAAAATCATATGTGACAAACCCATGCTAATATCATATTCAATAGTGAAAGGTTGAGAGCTTTTCCTCTAAGATCAGGAACAAGACAAGGGTGTCCGCCTTCACCACTCCTATTCAACATAGTACTGGAAGTCCCAGCCACAGCAATCAGAAAGAAAGAGAAATAAAAGACATCAAAATTGAAAAGGAAGAATTAAAATTGTCTCTATTTCTAGATGACATGATTTTATCCATAGAAAATCCTAGTACTCTACCAAAAATTGTTAGATCTAATCTATCCATTTAGTAAAGTTCCAGGATACAAAATTATCATACAAAAATCAATAGTATTTACATGAACTAATAACAAATTATCTGAAAAAAGAAACCATTCAGTTTCCAATAGCATCAAATACAAAAAAATATTTTGGAATAAGTTTAACCAAGGAAGTGAAAAATCTCTACACGGAAAACTGTAAGACACTGATGAGAGACATTGAAGAAGACACAAATAAATAAAAAGATATCCCATGTTTGTGGATTGGAAAAATTAATATTGTTAAAATGTCCATTCAAACCATCTATAGATTCAATGGAATCCCTATCAAGATTCCAATGGCATTTTTACAGAAGTACGAAAAAACAATTCTAGAAATTTATATGGAACCACAAAAGACCTCAAAAAGTGAAAGTAATCCTGAGTTAGAAGAGCAAATTAGGAGACAATACACTTTCTGATTTCATGCTATATTATAAAAATATAATAATAAAAACAGTATGGTACTTGCATAAAAAACAGACACCTAGACTAATGCAACAGAATTGAGAGCCCATAAATAAACCCATGCATACAGACAAATATTACTTGAGAAAGGAGCCATAAATACTCAGTGGAGGAAAGACTGTCTCTTCAATAAATGGTTCTGGGAAAATTGTATGTTCATGTGTAAAAGAATGAAACTAAACTCCTCTCTTACACCAGTCACGAAAATTAACTCAAAATTGGTTAAAGACTGAAATGTAAGACCAAAACCCATAAAACTCCTAGAAGAAAACATAGCAGAAAATCTCCTTGATGAGGTCTTGGCAATGATTTTTTTCAATATGGCATGTAAATCACAAGCAAAAAAATAAAAAATAAACAAGTGGATCTATATCAAACTAAAAAGCTTCTGCACAGCAAAAGAAATATGAGTTAATTGGATGAATGAAATGAACAGAATGAAAAGATTACCTATGGAATGGAAAAAAATATTTACTAATGGTATATGGAAAAAATAGCAACAGAAGAAAACAAAACAAAGTCCCAGTAATCTAGTTAAAAATGGGCAAAGGGCCTGAATGGGCATTTTTCCAAAGAAGATAAATGAATGACCAACAGGTGTATCAAAAGGTGCTCAACATCACTAATCATTAGGGGAATGCAAATCAAAACCATAATGAGGTGCCATATAACGTTGTTAGAATAGTTATCATCAAGAAGACAGGAGAGAGGACCTTCAAGATGGCAGAGGAGTAAGACATGGAGATCACCTTCTTCCCCAAAAATACATAAAAAATACATCTACATGTGGAACAACTCCTACAGAACACCTACTGAACACTGGCAGAAGACCTCAGACTTCCAATAAAGCAAGAAAAGCTCCATGTACCTGGGTAGGGCAAAAGAAAAAAGAAAAAAAGAGAGACAAAGGAATCAGGATGGGACCTGCTCTTCTGGGAGGGAGCTGTGAAGGAGGAAAAGCTTCCACACACTGTGAAGCCCCCTCACTGGCGGGAACAGGGAGTGGGGAGCTTCGGAGCCTCAGAGGAGAGGGCAGCAAAAGGGATGTGGAGGGAAAGTGGAGAGAATCCTGTACAGAGGATAGGTGCCAACCAGCACTCACCAGCCTGAGATGCTTGTCTGCTTGCCTGCTGGGGTGAGTGCGCACTGGGTACTGAGGCTTGGGCTTCAGAAGTCAGCCCCCAGGGATAGGTCTGGGGTTGGCTGCATGAAGACAGCCCAAGAGGGCTAGTGCACCACAGCTAACCAGGAGGGAATCTGGGAAAATTCTGGACCTGCTCAAGAGGCAAGAGACCATTGTTGCAGGACGTACAAGGAGATGGATGGGCTGCCATAGGAGCTTCTAGCTCCATGTGCTCACAGATGGCAGGGCACCACCTACATGATTTCCATGCAGGTCATGGCCGACAACTTCTTGGGAGACTGTACAGCCCACCACTGCCGAGGCTTCCATGATCTGGGGCTAAGTTCCCCAGGAGAACAAATGGCACACCTCAGGCTGTTGCAACTTTATGCCCTCCTCTGCTGTCACAGCCACTACATGCACATCCCAACTGTGATGACCTTATCCCTCCCTCACCCAGGCCTGAGTCATCAAGTGAGCCCTAATAAGCCACTGCTTTCATCCCCTCTTGCCTGGGTGGGGAACAGATGCCTGAGGGTGACCCATATGCAGAGGTGGGGCCAAAACCAAAGCTGAACACCAAGGGCCATGCAACCAAAAAGGAGAAGGGAAATATCTCTGTGCAGCCACAGGAGCAACTGATTAAATCCCCACAATCAGCTTGGTAAACCCTGCATCTGTGGAATATCTGAATAGACAATGAGGGTTCCCACAATAGAGGCTGTGGACCTTGGGGGAAACTGTGGACTTTGAGGGCAAGTGCACACTGGAGTAAGGGCAGACCAGAATCTGAGCTGGCCCCACAGTGCCCACAGCAGGTCCAGAGACCTACCTAGAAACATTGAAGGACTTCCTGGGTAAGCAGGGATTGGGGGTGGCTCACTGTTGGGGGAAGGAAACTGACAGCTGAGGCCACAAGAAAATATTATTATTATTACTACATTTTTTCTCTTGTTCTGTTGTTGTCTTATTATTTTTTTTACTTTTCCTTTTCTTTTTTATGCTTTTATTTTTAATATATTTTTATTTTATTTTTTCCTACCTCTACTGTATTTTGTCTTATACTGTGTTTTCTCCTTGTTTTCCTTTTTTGCTTCATTTTCCTTTGTTTCTATCTTAGTTTTAAATTTATTGTATTTTTTTTCTATTTCTACTTCTTTGTTGTTTTGTAGTTTTTCCTTTTTTCGTTTTTCTTTTGTTTTTACACACTTTTTGATCATTTTTTGTGTGTTTCTTTTATGCTTTATTTGCCTTTTTCAGTTTTCTTTCCATGTACGATTTGTTTTCATTAGTTTAGTTTTTAACGTCTGTTTTCATTTTGGGGTTTGTTTATTCGTTTGTTTTCTTTTGTTTTTCTTTTTATGACAGTGTGTGTGTGTGCTTCATTGTCAGATTTTGTCTGTTTAGTTTTGTTTTTACCATTTGTCATGGGGACTTTTTCTGTTCATTTTCTCTTTCTTTGTTTTTCCTTTCTTCTGGGCTGTGCAGCTTGTGGGGTCTTGGTGCCCTAGCCAGGGGTCAGGCCTGAGATTCTGATGTGGGAGAGTAGAGTCCAGGACGTTGGACCACCAGGGAACTCCCATTCCCATGGAATATTAATAAGCGAGAGCTCTCCCAGAGGTCACAATCTCAATACTAAGACCCAGGTCCACCCAACAGCCAGCAAGCTCCAGTGCTGGATGCCTCAAACCAAACAACTAGCAAGACAGGAACACAATCCCATCCATTAGCAAACAGGCTGCCTAAGGTCACACTAAGCTCACAGACAGCCCAAAACACACCACTGGACATGGCCCTGCCCACCAGAGGGACAAGATCCTGCTCAACCCACCAGAACACAGGCACCAGCGCCCCTATCAGGAAACCTAAACAATACACTGGACTGACCTTACCCACTGGGCACAGACACCAGAAATAAGAGGAACTATGAACCTGCAGCCTGTAAAAAGGAGACCCCTAAAAAAGTAAGTTAAACAAAATGAGAAGACAGAGAAATATGCAGCAGATGAAGGAGCAATGTAAAAGCCCACAAGACCAGACAAATGAAGAGGAAAAGGCAGTCTACCTGAATAAGAATTCAGAGTAATGATACTTAAGATGACCCAAAATCTCGGAAATGTAATGGAGAAAATACAAGAAACGTTTAACAAGGACCTAGAAGAACTAAAGAGAAAACAAAAAGTGATGAATAACACAATAACTGAAATTAAAAATACCTTAGAAGGAATCAATAGCAGAATAACTGAGGCAGGAAAACAGATAAGTGATCTGGAAGATAGAATGGTGAAAATAAATGTGATGGAGCAGAAAAAAGAAAAAGAATGAAAATAATTCAGGACAGTCCCAGAGGAAACATTAAACGCACCAACATTCAAATTATAGGGATCCCAGAGGAGGAAGAGAAAGAGAAAGGGTCTGAGAAAATGTTTGAAGAGATTATAGTTGAAAACTTCCTTAATATGTGAAAGAAAATAGTCAAATCTATGAAGCACAAAGTTCAATACAGAATAAACCCAAGGAAAAACACAACAAAACACATATTAATCAAGCTATCAAAAATTAAATACAAAGAAAAAATATCAAAAACAGCAAGGGAAAAGGAACAAATAACATACAAGGGAATCCCCATAAGGTTATCAGCTGATGTTTGATCAGAAACACTGCAGGCCAGAATAGAATGCCAGGATATATTTAAAGTGATGAAAATGAAAAACCTACAACCAATATTATTCTACCCAGCAAGGATCTCATTCAGATTTGATGGAGAAATCAAGAGCTTTACAGACAAGCAAAAGCTACGAGAATTCAGCACTACCAAATCAGATCAACAACAAAAGCCAAAGGAACTACTCTAAGCAGGAAACACGAGAAGAAAAAGATCTACAAAAACAAACCCAAAACAATTTTAAAAATGGTAGTTGGAACATACATATCGGTAACTACCTTAAACACGGATGGATTAATTGCTCCAACCAAAAGATACAGACTGGCTGAATGGATACAAAAATGAGACCTGTATATATGCTGTCTACAAGAGACCCACTTCAGACCTAGGGACACATACAAATTGAAAGAGAGTGGATGGAAAAGTTTTTCCATACAAATGGAAATCAAAATAAAGCTGGAGTAACAATACTCACATTAGATAAAATAAACTTTAAATAAAGAGAGTTACAAGAGACAAGAAAGGACACAACATAATGATCAAGGGATCAATCCAAGAAGAAGATATAGCAATTATAAATATATAAGAACCCAACATAGGAACACCACAATACATAAGACAAATACTAAGAGATGTAAAAGGGGAAACTGACAGAAACACAAAAATAGTGCGGGATTTTAACACCTCACTTACACTAATGGACAGATCAACAGGCAAAAAATTAATAAGGAAACACAAGCTTCAAATGACACAATAGACCAGATAGATTTAACTAATATTTATAGGACATTATATCCGAAAACTGCAGATTATACTTTCTTCTCAAGTGCACAGGGAACATTCTCCAGGATAGATCACACTTTGGGTCACAAATCAAGTCTTGGTAAATTTAAGAAAACTGAAATTGTATCAAGCATTTTTTCCAATGACAAAGCTATGAGATTATAAATCAATTACAGGAAAAAAACTGTAAAAAACACAAACACACGGAAGCTAAACACTATGTTACTAAATAATCATGAAATCACTGAAGAGGAACTCAAAAAATACCTAGAGAAAAATGACAACTAAAACACGACAACCAAGAACTTATGGGATGCAGCAAAAACAGTTTTAAGAGGAAAGTTTATAGCAATACAATCCTACCTAAAGAAACAAGAAAAATCTCAAAAAAAAATCTAACCTTACACCTAAAGGAACTACAGAAAGAACAAAAAATCCCACCAAAGTTAGAAGAAGGAAAGAAATCATAAAGATCAGAGCAGAAATAAGTGAAATAGAAACAAAGAAACAATAGCAAAGATCAATAAAAATAAAAGCTGTTTCTTTCAGAAGGTAAACATAATTGATGAACCTTTAACCACACTCATCAAGAAAAAGAGGGAGACGACTCAAATCAATAAAATTAGAAATTAAAAAGGAGAAGTTACAATGGACACCACAGAAATACAAAGCATTATATGTGAATTCTACAAGCAACTATATACCAATAAAATGGACAACCTCAAAGAAATGGACACATTCTTAGAAGTACAACCTTCAAACACTGAATTCGGAAGAAATAGAAAATATGAACAAACAAATCACAAGCACTGAAATTTAAACTGTGATTAAAAATCTTCCAACCAACAAAAGTCCAGGACACGATGGCTTCACAGGTGAATTCTATGAAACATTTAGAGAAGAGCTAACACCTATTCTTCTCAAACTCTTCCAAAAAGTAGCAGAGGAAGGAAGAATCCCAAAGTCACTCTATGAGTCCACCATCACCCTGATATCAAAACCCTGATACCAAAACAAAAAAAGAAAATTACAGACCAATATAACTGATGAATATCATGCAAAAATCCTCAACAAAATACTAGGAAACAGAATCCAACAACACATTAAAAGGATCATACATCATGATCAAGTGGGATTTATCCCAGGAATGCAAGGACTCTTCAAGATATGCAAATCCATCAATGTGATACACCACATTAACAAATTGAAGTATAAAAACAATATGATCATCTTGATAGATGCAGAAAAAGCTTTTGAGAAAATTCAACACCTATTTATGATAAAAACTCTCCAGAAGGAAGGATTAGAGGGAACCTACCTACCTCAACATAATAAAGTCCATATATGACAAACCCACAGCCAACATCATTCTCAATGGTGAAAAACTGAAAGAATTTCTTCTAAGATCAGGAACAACACCAGGATGTCCACTCTCACCATTATTATTCAAGATAGGTTTGGAAACCCTAGCCACAGCAATCAGAGAAGAAAAATAAATAAAAGGAATCCAAATTGGAAAAGAAGTAAAACTGTCACTGTTTTCAGATGACATGATACTATACATAGAAAATCCTAAAGATGCCACCAGAAAATTACTAGAGCTAATCATTGACTCAGGCAATATTTCAGGACACAAGATTAATGCACAGAAATCTCTTGCATTCCTATACATTAACAATTAGAAAGATCAGAAAAAAAAAATAAGGAAACAATCCCATTCACCATTGCAATAAAATGAATAAAATACCTAGGAATAAATATACCTAAGAAGGTAAAAGACCTGCAGTCAGAAAAATTTAAGACTTTGATGAAAAAAAAAGTCAAAGGTGACACAAATAGATGGAGGGATATACCTTGTTCTTGTAATGGAAGAATCAACATTGTGAAAATGACTGTACTACCCAAGGCAATCTACAAATTCAATGCAATCCCTGTCAAATTACCAGTGACATTTTCCACAGAACTAGAAAACAAACTCTTAAAATTTGTATGGAGATACAGAAGACCCAGAATAGCCAAAGCAATCTTGAGGGGAAAAAAAAATCGGACCTGGGAGTATCAGACTCCCTGACTTCAAACTGTACTACAAAGCTACAGTAATCTAGACAATAACATAGTGGCACAAAAACAGAAATATAGATCAATGGATCAGGTTAGAAACCCAGAGATAAACCCATGCACCTATGCTCAGCTAATCTATTACACAGGAGGCAAGGATATACAATGGAGAAAAGACAGTCTCTTCAATAATTGGTGCTGGGAAAACTGGGCAGCTAATGTAAATGAATGAAATGAGAACACTCCCTAACACCATACACAAAAATAAACTCAAAATGGAATAAAAACCTAAATGTAAAACCAGACTCTATACAACTCTTAGAGGAAAACTTAGGAAGAACACTCTTTGAAATAAATCACTGCAAGATCTTTTTTGACCCACCTACTAGTAATGGAAATTAAAACAAAAATAAACAAACGGGACCTAGTGAAACTTAAAAGCTTTTGCACAGCAAAGGAAACCATAAACAAGACGAAAAGACAACCCTCAGAAAGGGAGAAGATATTTGCAAATGAATCAATAGACAAAGGATTAATTTCCAAAATATATAAACTGCTCATGCAGCTCAATATCAAAAAAAACCCAAACAATCCAATCAAAACATGGGCGGAAAACCTAAATAGACATTTCTCCCAAAAAGACATACAGATGACCAGGAGGCACATGAAAAGATGCTCAACATCACTAATTATTAGAGGAAAGCAAGTTGAAACTGCAATGAGATATCACTTCACACTGGTTAGAATGGGCATCATGAGAAAATCTACAAACAACAAATGTTGGAGAGGGTGTGGAGAAATGGGAATTTGTGGAGAAAAGAACTCTTGCACTGTTGATAGGAATGTAAATTGATAAGGGCACTATGGAGAACAGTATGGACGTTCCTTAAAAAACTAAAAAGGAGATTACCATAAGATCCAGCATTCCCACTACAGGGCATATACTCAGAGAAAACCATAATTCATAAAGGCACAGACACCCCAATGTTCATTGCAGCACTATTTACAATAGCCACGTCATGGAAGTAACCTAAATGTCCATTGACAGGCGAATGGATAAAGATGTGGTACATATATACAATGGAATATTACTCAGCCATAAAATGGAATGAAATAGGGTCATTTGTAGAGACAAGGATGGACCTAGCAGTTGTCACACAGAGTGAGGGAAGTCAGGAGGAGAAAAACAAATATAGTATATTAACCCATATATGTGGAATGTAGAAAAATTGTACAGATGAACAAGTTTGCAAGGCAGAAATAGAGACACAGATGTAGAGGACAAATGTATCAACACCAAGGGAGGAAAAGGGGAGTGGCATGAATTGAGAGATTGGGATTGACATATATACACTAATATGTATAAAATAGATATCTAATGAAAACCTGCTGTATAGCACAGGGAACTCCACTTCACCGTACACTAGAAACTAACACTACATAGTAAAACAACTATACCCCAACTTAAAATTAATAGAATAACCTAAAGAAGACAGGAGATAACAAATACTGGTGAAGGTGTGGTGAAAAGAGTACTCTAGTGCACTGTTGGTAGGATGGTACATTGGTACAGGCACAGTGGAAAAGAGTATGGAGTTTCTTCATAAAATTAAAAATAGAACTACCATATGATCCGGCAATTCTACTTCTGTGAATATGTGTAAAGGGAAAAAAACCACTATACTGAAGTGATATCTTCACCCCCATGTTATGGTAGCATTATTTATGAGCGCCAAGACATGGAAACAACCTATATGCCCACTGACAGATGAATGGACAGGAAGTTGTATATATATATATATATATATATATATATATATATATATTTGAATAATATTCCATTATATTTTATATATACATATAAAATATACAATATAATGGAATACATTATTGGTATGATATGATATGATATATAATGGAATATCATTAAGGGAATCCTATTTATTGTGACAACATGGGTGGACATTGATGACATTATAAGTGACATAGAATAAGAAAGACAAATGTGTACTTGTATGATCTCACATCTATGTGGAATCTTAAAAAAAAAAAAGAAAAACTGAGAGAAAATGATCATATTTGTGGTTACCAGAGTTAGGGATGTGGTGAGGAGAAATTGGATAAAGGTAGTCATAAGGTACAAATTCACAGTTATAAATATAAATAAATAAACAAACAAACAAATAGTAATCATGTACAGCATGATGACTATTAACACTTCTGTATGGTGTATTTGAAAGTTGTGATTTTTAAATTCCTTTCTTGAATTGTAACTGGGAGCTCAGAGACAGTACTCTAATAGACATAGGCTGGTTTAACTTTACCTGTTGTGGTACTTACCTGATGTGTCAGAGGCCCTCTTCAAACATGTGGTACCCAAAGTCAAACCTGTATAAAATTAATTTTTACTCTAATTGGTATTGTCAGAGAGAATATTGAAGTAAATGGGTCCTTTCACAGCTACCTAGTATTCCATTTTGTGTGTACCATATTTTTTCAATTTTTCTCCTTTTGATGAATAATTGCATTGTTCCAGTCTTTTGTTATTAGAAATAGTGCAGTGATGACTAGCCTTGTGCATTAATTTTGCCCATGTTTGCCAGCATATCTCTAACATTGCTTTTATAAGTAGTATTATCTGATAATATCTTGCCTTGTGGAATTGAAGCAGTCTTCTGCTCAAATTGGGGAGGAAGGTAGGAGGGTCAGAATTTTGAAGAAATGTTGGAATAATTGTTAGTAGTCTCAGAATTTTAGAGACACGTAGTACAATTGTTGGGCTATATTGAAGACACAACTGAGGCTTGGGATCATGAATACTTAGTGGCTCAAAACTGCCCTTGATTAAATTGTTTCCCAGTTAATATTAAGCTTATCTCTGGTAAAGGAGCTGAAAAGAAATAATTGGCTTTGTGTAATGTTTGATTACCCCAGATGACTGGGCTGAAAGAGCAGATTAGCAAAAGACTTGATTGTATTGGTAAGAGAGTATTGATACAGAGCATCATGAAATCTAACTGAAAGATGAAAGAATTAAGGAGAAAAGTGTCCTTAAAGTTAGGGAGAAATTTTAAGGACTAATGCAAAGTCCAGATTAGTTTGAAAAATGGTCATGGTGGAAATGGTTAAACAAGGAATTTGAAAAGAGGAATTGTGGCTCATGAGTGGAGTGAAATTGGAGGTAGAGTTTTATGTACTAATATCAGAGTGTGACTGTGGTGTGGTAAATGAAGTGGAACAGAGTACCAGGACTTGGGAGATGAAGATTTTTGTAACTGAAAGGCCAGAACATTGGATAAATATTCATGCGGATTTACTTAGGACTTAAGAAAGACCACCTAGGATGGTGTTAAGAATTGGGGTGGAGAAGCTAAGTGCTAAAGTATTTAGAGAATAAAAGGAGTGACCATGAGGCTGGTAGAGGACAGGTGTCAAGAGGTGTAATCTGTTGACCTGTTGACAGGAGCCTGAAAAGAGCAATTTCTTTTTATTATTTATTTTATTTGAGATGTAATTGACATATAATATTGTATTACTTTTAGGTATACAACATAATGATTTGATATATGTATATATTGTGAAATGATTACCACAATAAGTTTAGTTAACATCATCACCACACATAGTTACACATTTCTTTCTTATGATGAGAACTTTTAAGATCTACTCTCTTAACTTCCAAATAGTCACCGTGCTATGCCTTATATCCCTAAGACTTACTCATCATATAATTGGAATTGCCCTTTACCCATTTTTCCACCTTCCACCTCTAGCAACTACTACTCTGTTCTCTGCACTTATGAGTTTGTTTTCTGGTTTGTTTTTTTGTTTGCTTGTTTGTTTGCTTTTTAGATTCTGCATGTAAGTGATATCATGCAGTGTTTGTCCCTTTCTGTCTGACTTATTTCACTTAGCATAATGCCTCTGCATCTATCCAACCATGTTGTCACAAATGACAGATTTTCTTTCTTTTTATGGCTGAATAATATTCCATAATACACACGCACACACATGCACACACACATGCACTCACACATATACATGCACATTTTCTTTATCCATTCATTTTTGATAGACCAGTTGTCATTTCTTAGGCTTGTTTATGTACTTCTGATTTTGCATATTGCTATTTCTTTTGCTTAATGAAATCCTAACATTGCAAAATCAAATATCTGCTTTTCCATGAAATCTTTCTCAACCTAAGTTGGTCACTCTCTTCTCTGAGATTCTATAGCACTTGATTGTAACTTTGTTATAGGACTTATCATTTTGTATTTAGAATCAGTTTTCCCAGGTCTTGCCAACCTATGGGTCAAATAGGGTTACATAACATGCATTTCACTGATCTTGTCCCTACCTACTAATTCAAGACCTCAAATTCCTCCAAAATATGCTAACCCTAACCCTAAAGTTTTATAGAAGCAAAATATGCTTCTCTCACACACATCCCACAAATATTTCTGTGTATCCTCAATGTGTGGCTCAAATGATTTTTCAGACAAGTCTGCTCCTGCCGGGTCTCAATGCAATTCTGTCAACCACTACATTTCTGCTGACTACTGTCATTTTCTCGGGAACAACAGTCTCTCATTTAGTGCACTCCACTGCACTGCTCACACCTAAGTCACCTACTGGGTTACTGCTCTGTTGGTCACCAGTCTCAATGTGTATTCCAACTGAGTGGTTGTTTACAGGAAAAAAATTATCTTTAATTATTGGAGAAGGTTGTTCTCTTGTGTTTTGGAGAAAAGACAACGACTTCAATTTTTTTTAATCTTTTTTATTTTGAAGTAATTATACATTCATAGTAAGTTGCACAGAAATATACAGGGAGGTCCCATGAATCCTTCACTCTGTTGCCCCAATGGTTATATTTTATGTAACTATAGTAGAACATGGAAACCAGAAACTTAACATTGGTACAATGCATGTGTATAGTTCTATGCCATTTTACCATATGAATAAAGTCAAGTAAATATCATTGCAATTGCGTTACAGAACTATTCCATCACCACAACAATCTCCCTGTCCCCTCTAACACACCATCCCTAAGCCCTGGAAATCACCACTCTACTTTCCATATCTATATACTTTACATTTTGAAAATGTTATATAAATGGAATCATAAAATTTGGAACATTTTAATATTTGCTCTTTATTCCAGTCAGATAATGCTCTTAGGATCCATTCAAAATTATGTATATCTATTGCTCACTCCTTTTGTTACTGAGTGGTATTCCATGGTATGTATGCACCACAGTTTGTTTAACCATCACTTGCTGTAGGATGTTTTTGTTGTGTTATGGGTTGAGTTGTGTCCTCTGAAAAGTACACTGAAGTTCTAACTCCCATTATCTCAGAATGTAACTTTATTTGGAAACAAGGCCTTTACAACTGTAATCAAGTTAAAATGAGATCATTAACATGGGCCATAATCCAATATGACTGGTGTTCTTATAAATATGGAAAATTTAAACACAGATACAGACATGCACAAAGGAATAATTATCAGAAGAGACACAGGGAGAATGTCATCTGAAGCCAGAGGACTGGAGTGATGGATCTCTAAGCCAAGAAATGCCAAAGATTACCAACAAATCACCATAAGCTAGGAAGAGACATGGAAGAGATTCTTGCACACAGCCCTCAGAAGGAATCGATCCTGCCAACATCTTGATTTTGGACTTACAGCTTATAGGCAATAAATTTCTGTTATTTAAAGCCACCCAGTCTGTGGTAACTTTTAATATCAGCCCTAGAAAACTAATACAAGTTGTTTCCAGTTTGGAATTATTATGAAAATTCATGTGCAAGTTTTTTGTGGACATACGTTTTCATTTCTTTGGGGTAAATGAAGAGTTCAGGCAGGGACACTTACTCTAACATGCTAGATCAATTTACACTCATGATAAGATAATCTTGAACATATTGTCCCTTTTCAAACATAGGAACTTCTCTAAGCCCCCATTTACTCTACAGTGGAAAAACTACACTTACTCTGGTCAAATATGATAATAATCTGTGAAGACATGTAACTCAAATTTCCCCCACCTGAACATGTCAACACTTAATATCATTATGCCAAATTATTTGACTCCTCAGTACTTCAACTCTTCAACTCCAGAACAGGATCTGAACCTTCACCTCTACATGTTAAAAAGGACCCATTGGGGAAGTGAGGAAGATGGCAGAAGAGTAAAACACAGAGATCACCTTCCTTCCCACAGATACATCAGAAATACATCTACACATGGAACTCCTCCTATAGAACACCCACTGAATGCTGGCAGAAGACCTCAGACCTCCCAAAAGGCAAGAAACTCCCCACGTACCTGGGTGGGGCAAAAGAAAGAAGAAAAAAACAGAGACAAAAGAATAGGGACAGGACCGGCACCAGTGAGAGGAAGCTGCAAAGGAGGAAAGGTTTCCACACACTAGGAAGCCCCTTCGTGGGAAGAGACTGCAGGTGGCAGAGGGGGGAAGCTTCAGAGCCACAGAGGAGAGCACAGCAAAAGGGGTGCGGAGGGCAAAGTGGAGAGATTCCCCCACGGAGGATCAGTGACGACCAGCACTCATAGCTCGAGAGGCTTGTCTGCTCACCCACTGGGGCGGGCGGGGGCTGGGAGCTGAGGCACGGGCTTTATCAGATGCCAGAGAGAGTACTGGGGTTTGTGAACACAGCCTGAAGGGGTTAGGGCACTACGTCCAGCTTGGAGGGTGTCCAGGAAAAAGTCTGGACCTGGCAAAGAGGCAAGAGACTATTTCTTCCCTCTTTGTTTCCTGGTGCATGAGGAGAGGGGGTAAAGAGCGCTGCTTAAAGGAGCTCAAGAGATGGGCGCAAGCTGCAGCTAACAGAGCGGACCACAGAGAGGGGCATGAGACACTAAGGCTGCTGCTGCTGCCACCAAGAAGCCTGTGTGCGAGTGCAGGTCACTATCCACAACTCCACCTCCGGGAGACTGGGCAGCCCGGCACTGCCAGGGTTCCGTGATCCAGGGACAACTTCCCTGGGAGAACGCACAGCGTGCCTCAGGCTGCTGCAACAATGTCACGCTGGCCTCTGCCACCATAGGCTCGACCGACATCTGCACCCCTCCTTCCCCACGGCCTGAGTGAGCCAGAGCCACCGAATCAGCTGCTCCTTTAACCCCGTCCTGTCTGAGCGAAGAACAGACGTCCTCAGGCGACCTACATGCAGGGGCGGGGCCAAATCCAAAGCTGAACCCCGGGGAGCTGTGTGAGCAAAGAAGATAAAGGGCATTTCTCCCAGCAGCCTCATGAGCAGCAGATTAAATCTCCACAATCAACTTGAGGTTCCCTACATCTGTGGAATACCTGAATAGACAACGAATCATCCCAAATTGAGGAGGTGGACTTTGAGAGAGCAAGATTTATTCTTTTTTCCCCTTTTCCTCTTTTTGTGAGTGTGTATGTGTATGCTTCCATGTGAGATTTTGTCTGTATAGCTTTGCTTTCACCATTTGTCCTAGGGTTCTGTCCGTCTGGTTTTTTGTTTGTTTCTTTGTTTTTCATTTCAAAAATTTTTTTCTCAATAATTATTTTTTTATTTTTTAATAACTTTATTTTATTTTATCTTACTTTATTTTATTTTATTTTATCCCCTTTCTTTCTTTCTTTCTTTCTACATTTTCTCCCTTTTATTCTGAACCGTGTGGATGAAAGGCTCTTGGTGCTTCAGCCATGAATCAGTGCTGTGCCTCTGAAGTGGGAGAGCCAACTTCAGGACACTGGTCCACAAGAGGCCTCCAAGCTCCATGTAATATCAAATGGCGAAAATCTCCAAGAGACCTCCATCTCAACACAAAGACCCAGGTTCACCCAACGACCAGAAAGCTGCAGTGCTGGACACCCTATGCCAAACAACTAGCAAGACAGAAACACAACAAAACCCATTAGCAGAGAGGCTGCCTAAAATCATAATAAGGCCACAGACACACAAAAAACACAGCACAGATGTGGACCTGCCCACCAGAAAGACAAGATCCAGCCTCATCCACCAGAACACAGGCATTAGTCCCCTCCAACAGGAAGCCTACACAACCTACTGAACCAACATAAGCCATTGGGGACAGACACAAAAAACAAAGGGAAATACAAAGCTGCAGCCTGCAAAAAGGAGACCCCAAACACGGTAAGATAAGCAAAATTAGAAGACAGAAAAACACACAGCAGACGAAGGAGCAAGGTAAAAACCCAACAAACCAAACAAATAAACAGGAAATAAGCAGTCTACCTGAAAAAGAATTCAGAATAATGATAGTAAAGAATGATCCAAAATCTTGGAAATAGAAGAGAGAAAATGCAAGAAACATTTAACAAGGACCTAGAAGAACTAAAGAGGAAAGAAGCAGTGATGAACAACACAATAATTGAAATTAAAAATACTCTAAAAGGGATCAATAGCAGAATAACTAAGGCAGAAGATGGTTAAGTGACCTGGAAAATAAAATAGTGGAAATAACTACTGCAGAGCAGAATAAAGAAAAAAGAATGAAAAGAACTGAGGACAGTCTCAGAGACCTCTGGGACAACATTAAATGCACCAACATTCGAATTATAGGGGTTCCAGAAGAAGAAGAGAAAAAGAAAGGGACTGAGAAAATATTTGAAGAGATTATAGTTGAAAACTTCCCTAATATAGGAAAGGAAAGAGTTAATCAAGTCCAGGAAGCACAGAGAGTCCCATACAGGATAAATCCATGGAGAAACACCAAGACACATATTAATCAAACTATGAAAAATTAACTACAAAGAAAATAAATTAAAAGCAGCAAGGGAAAAACAACAAATAAAACACAAGGGAATCCCCATATGGTTAACAGCTGATCTTTCAGCAGAAACTCTGCAAGCCAGAAGGGACTGGCAGGACATATTTAAAGTGATGAAGGCGAAAAACCTGCAAGCAATATTACTCTAACCAGCAAGGATCTCACTCAGATTTGATGGAGAAATTAAAATCTTTACAGAGAAGCAAAGGCTGAGAGAGTTCAGCACCACAAAACTGGCTTTACAGAAAATGCTAAAGGAACTTATCTAGGTAAGAAACACAAGACAAGGAAAAGACCTACAATAACAAACCCAAAACAATTAAGAAAATGGAAATAGGAACATACATATTGATAATTAGCTTAAATATAAATGGGTTAAATGCTCCAACCAAAAGACACAGACTGGCAGAAAGGATAAAAACCAAGACTCGTATATATGCTCTCTAGAAGAGACCCACTTCAGACCTAGGGACACATACAGATTGAAAGTGAGGGGATGGAAAAAGATATTCCATGCAAATGGAAATCAAAAGAAAGCTGGAGTAGCAATTCTCATGTCAGACAATATAGACTTAAAAATAGGGACTAATACAAGAGATAAAGAAGGACACTACATAATGATCAAGGGATCGATCTAAGAATAAGATATAGCTATCGTAAATATTTATGCACCCAACATAGGAGAACCTGAATACATAAGGCAACTGCTAAGAGCCATAAAAGGGAAAATCGACAGTAACACATTCATAGTAGGGGACTTTAACACCCCACCCTCACCAATGGACAAATCATCCAAAATCAAAATAAATAAGGAACGACAAGCTTTAAATGATACATTAAACAAGATGGACTTAAGTGATATTTATCGGACATTCCATCCAAAAACAACCAAATACACATTTTTCTCAAGTGCTAATGGAACATTTTCCAGGATAGATCATATCTTGGGTCACAAATAAAGCCTTGGTAAATTTAAGAAAATTGAAATCGTATCATGTATCTTTTCAGAACACAGCACTATGAGATTATATATAAATTGCAGAAAAAGATCTGTAATAAATACAGACACATGGAGGCTAAACTATACACTACTTAATAACGAAGTGATCTCTGAATAAATCAAAGAGGAAATCAAAAAATACCTAGAAACATAAGACAATGGAGACACAGCGATCCAAAACCTATGGGATGCAGCAAAAGCAGTTCTAAGAGGGAAATTTATAACAATACAGTCCTACATTAAGAAACAAGAAACATCTCAAATAAACAACCTAGACTTGCACCTCAAGCAATTAGAGAAAGAAGAACAAAAAAAACCCAAAGTTTGCAGAAGAAAAGAAATCACAAAGATCAGATCAGAAATAAATGAAAAAGAAATGAAGGAAACGATAGCAAAGATCAATAAAACTAAAAGCTGATTCTTGGAGAAGATAAAAAAATTCATAAACCATTAGCCAGACTCATCAAGAAAATAAGGGAGAAGACTCAAATCAATAGAATTAGAAATGAAAAAGAAGTAACAACTGACACTACAGAAAAAGAAAGGATAATGGGAGATTACTACAAGCAAATCTATGACAATAAAATGGACAACCTCGAAAAAATGGACAAATTCGTAGAAATGTGCAACCTGCCAAGACTGAATCAGGAAGAAATAGTAAATATGAACAGACCAATAACAAGCACTGAAATTGAAACTGTGATTAAAACTCTTCCAAAAACAAAAGCCCAAGACCAGATGGCTTCACAGGAGAATTCTACCAAACGTTAAGAGAAGAGCTAACACCTATCCTTCTCAAACTCTTCCAAAATATAGCAGAGCGAGGAACACTCCCAAACTCATTTCACGAGGCCACCATCACCCTGATAGCAAAACCAGACAAACATGTCACAAACAAAGAAAACTACAGGCCAATATCCCTGATGAAAATAGATGCAAAAATCCTCAACAAAATACTAGCAAACAGAATCCAACAGCACATTAAAATTATCATACACCATGATCAACTGTAGTTTATTCCAAGAATGCAAGGATTCTTCAAAATACAGAAATCAATCCACATGATACACCATATTAACAAATTGAAGGAGAAAAACCATATGATCTTCTCAATACATGCAGAGAAGACTTTCGACAAAATTCAACACCCATTTCTGATAAAAACCCTGCAGAATGTAGGCATTGAGGGAAATTTCCTCAACATAATAAAGGTCATATATGACAAAACCACAGCCAACATCATCCTCAATGGTAAGAAATTGAAACCATGTCCAGTAAGATCAGAAACAACACAAGGTTGCCCACTCTCACCACTATTGTTCAACATAGTTTTGGAAGTTTTAGCCAGAGCAATCAGAGAAGAAAAAGAAATAAAAAGAGTCCAAATCAGAAAAGAAGAAATAGGGCTGTCACTGTTTGCAGATGACATGATACTCTACATAGAGAGTCCTAAAGATGCTACCAGAAAACTACTAGAACTAATCAATGAATTTGGTAAAGCTTCCAGATACAAAATTAATGCATGGAAATCTCTGGCATTCCTATACACTAATGATGAAAAATCTGAAATTGAAATTAAGGAAACACTCCCATTTACCATTGCAACATAAAGAATAAAATATCTAGGAATAAACGTACCTAAGGAGACAAAAGACCTGTATGCAGAAAATTATAAGACACTGATGAAAGAAATTAAAGATGATACAAATAGATGGTTAGTTATACCATGTTCTTCAATTGGAAGAATCAACATTTTGAAAATGACTCTACTACCCAAAGCAATCTACAGATTGCTATCAAACTACCACTGGCATTTTTCACAGAACTAGAACAAAAACTTTCGCAGTTTGTATGGAAACATAAAAGACCCCTAATAGTGAAAACAATCTTGAGAACGAAAAACGGAGCTGGAGGACACAGGCTCCCTGACATCAGACTATACTACAAAGCTACAGTAATCAAGACAGTATGGTACGAGCACAAAAACAGAAATATAGATCAATGGAACAGGATAGACATCCCAAGATCAACCCAACCACATATGGTCACCTTATCTTTGATAAAGGAGGCAGGAATATACAGTGGAGAAAGGACGGCCTCTTCAATAATTGGTGCTGGGAAAACTGGACAGGTACATGTAAAAGAATGAAATTAGAACACTCCCGAACACCACACACAAAAATAAGCTGAAAATGGAATAAAGACCTAAATGTAAGGCCAGAAACTATCAAACTCTCAGAGGAACTATCAAACTCTTAGAGGAAAACATAGGCAGAATACTCTACGGCATAAATCACAGCAAGATCCTTTTTGACCTACCTCCAAGAGAAATGGAAATAAAAACTTAAGTAAACAAATGGGACCTAACGAAACTTAAATCTTTTGCACAGCAAAGGAAACCATAAACAAGACCAAAAGACAACCCTCAGAATGGGAGAAAACATTTGCAAATGAAGCACCTGACAAAGGATTAAACTCCAAAATTTATAAGCAGCTCATGCAGCTCAATATCCAAAAAACAAAAAACCCAATCCAAAAATGAGCAGAATACCTAAATAGACATTTCTCCAAAGAAGATATACAGACTGGCAACAAACACATGAAAGAATGCTCAACATCATTAATCATTAGAGAAATGCAAATCAAAACTACACTGAGATATCATCTCACACCAGTCAGAATGGCCATCATCAAAAAATCTAGAAAAAATAAATGCTGGAGAGGGTGTGAAGAAAAGGGAACACCCTTGCACTCTTGGTGGGAATGTAAATTGATACAGCCACTCTGGAGAACAGTTGGAGGTTTCTTCAAAACCTACAAATAGAACCACGATACGACCCAGCAATCCCACTACTGGGCATATACCCTGAGCAAACCATAATTCAAAAAAGAGTCATGTACCAATATATTCATTACACCTCTATTTACAATAGCCAGGATATGGAAACCACCTAAGTGTCCATCATCAGATGAATGGATAAAGAAGATGTGACACATATATACAATGCGATATTACTCAGCCATAAATAGAAACGAAATTGAGTTATTTGTAGTGAGGTGGATGGACCTAGGGTCTGTCATACAGAGTGAAGTAAGTCATAAAGGAAAATACAAATACCGTATGCTAACACATATATATGGAATCTAATTTTAAAAAGTCATGAACAACCTAGGGGTAAGACTGGAATACAGACCCAGACCTACTAAAGAATGGACTTGAGGATATGGGGAGGGGAAGCGTAAGGTGTGACAAAGTGAGAGAGCGGCATGGACATATATACACTATCAAACATAAAATAGATAGCTAGTGGGAAGCAGCCGCATATCACAGGGAGAGCAGCTCTGTGGTTTGTGACCACCTAGAGCGGTGGGATAGGGAGGGTGGGAGGGTGGGAGACGCAAGAAGGAAGAGTTATGGGAACATATGTATATGTATAACTGATTCGGTTGTTATAAAGCAGAAACTATCACACCACTGTAAAGCAATTATACTCCAATAAAGATGTTAAAAAAATCCGACCCATTGTAAACCTCAACCTAAACCTCACATCTGATACAAAAAATGATTTCAACATGGGTCATAGATTTAAGTGTAAGACTATAAATATCTTAGAATAAAATATAGGAGAAAGCCTTTGGATTCTCAGAAGTCTAGGTTTGATATCTGGTTCTGCTCCTTGCCAACTGAGTGTTGTATTCTCAATCTTTTCACCTCTCCCAGTCTCAATTTTTTTTTTAATCTGTCAAGCAGGACTGTTAATACATTCCTTATAGGGTTGTCTCAAGGATGGTAAACAAGATAACAAGTGTAAAAAGTACCTTGTACACGGCTTGGTATATAGTGAACACTTGGTATATGTTCCATACTTTTTCTATACTTTGTGCTAAAAGTTGCCTTCCTGTGACTTCCATTTATTGGACCAATTTCTATCACTGAGGGCTGCTCTTTCCCAGGCCAATCTATCCTGTGTGTAATAAAGGCCACTCTGACTCTAGAAAGAGTTCTGTCACATGGGAAAATATATAGTATGACCATGGAATGAGGTAGGTGGTTTCGTTTGGTCTTTCAAAGTTCAAGCCTCTGAAACCCTCAGGTAGTAAAGATGGGGGAAGTAGGGATGAGAGAGGCCACAAGTACCTTGTGGGGCCTGTCAAGACATGAGTTCTGTGTACTACAAGGCCATGTTTCATAACAGAAACAAACGTGGCTGCTTATTGAGTCTGTTGCTATTTGGAATAAGAACCTTCTCCATTCAGTAAATCCTCCCCTTATCAGGTGTGAGTAAAGCCTCCCCTTATCAGGTGTGAGTAATGAAGTCATCCTAATCCTGAGGCTGAGCCAAAGCAGAGGTTGCCATGGAGAATAACTGTATTGGCTAGAACGCTCTAGACAAGAGCAGCATTTAGGGGAAGGTTGAGGTCTATTATTCTCACAGAGATAATCTATGTACTAGACTAGATTTTAAGAATTCTTGACAGGATTTGGAGTAGGGGATGCTATCAGGCAACCCAGAAGTATGTGGTGGTCAGAGGGACTAGGAGCTTCATGCAGGTCTCTTATCACTTAGAGCCATAACTAGGACAATTAAAATATTATAATGCAAACTTTGTCTCTGTCCTACCAAATGACCTTCATCTAAGTCTTTTTCCATAGATTGAAAATGGCTGGGGACTTCCCTGGTGGTCCAGTGGTTAAGACTCCATGCTTCCAATGCCGGGGGCATAGGTTTGATCCCTGGTTGGGAAACTAAGTTGCCACATGCCATGTGGTGTGAACAAATTTTTTTTCTTATTTTTTAATTTAAAAAAGTTTAAGAAAAGAAAGAAAATGATATATGTTCTTCTACTTCTAAGTCAGTGGGATGTTGAATATTGTTCAAAATGGAAAACCTTATCGGTGAAGGGCCCTAGATAATACTATTCACTGATTTTTCTCACATGTTTAGACCTTCATTTCATTCCTGATTTTATGGATCTTTCTCTGTTTGAGTCACTATCCTCCTCATCAGGTAGGATTTTTAGAGCTCTGGCCATTTTCAGTGCATTAAGTGATATGTGTGAAGCTCTTAGTAAATTGAGTGGCCCAGTTACATGTCAACATTTCTTCAGGAGATATCAGTTTCTTGATTTTAGATATGGATGGCAGTTTAGACAGCATTTAGGTATGTGGTGTCCATCAGAATCACCTGGAAAGTTTATTAAAATTTTAGGTCCCTGAGCTATACCCCAAGCCTAATAAATCAGAATCAATATTATGGCTGATGCTTAGGCATGTGTACTTTTAACCTGTTCCTCCAGTGATTCTGATGTACCACAAATTTGAGAACCATTGATTTAATCCACACTTTTCTTCTCCCATATCGTGTAAAGAACCTGGACCTAGAAAGGGAGTGTGACTTCCTCAAGTTCATAAAATATAACTGAAGTAATGTTTAGAAGGAGAACTGTGGACATAATTGTAATTTATGAAAGTTATTTCTGTCTAGACATTACTTTTCAACATGCAAAAGTTAGACTTGACTTAACAGTAGCCAGTTCAATTAGGTCAGACTTTCGGGGCTCTGAGCCTGAAATAAATCAAACCTGGTTTTGAAAAGAAATCAGGCATTGGTAATACTGTGCATTGATCAAAAAAATGGAAATGAAGACCATAGGGTTTTTACCTTAAAGTTCAAGCCCTAAAATGTATCAGCACTGAAGAAAGATAGGGAGATTGGACTGAGGAGGCACAAAAGCCTTTGCCCTTTCCTCCAGGGAAGCCCTGGAGCCACAGCCCAGTTAATATCTCTGGGGTTTAATTGAACTAAAAATAAAACATATATTGTGTTTGAGGTGCTTTTTTTTCCCCTTTCTAGTTACACAAAATTTGATTAAGAGATATGTTTCTTGAAGGATGAGGTTAGATCTGCATAGGATAACGTGAAAATGGACAAGAATTTTGTATTTTCCCTGTAGCACTGCAGCTGCCTCTGCAGAACAGGGTTAAGGCCTTGAGCTTATGTTCTTTTGAAATTTTGAGTGGGTTCAGAGATTTTTGAGATGGGCCCTTTCATCCGTGTCAGAGGAACAGCTTGGTTCTTTGTTTCCTCTCCAAGTTAAGGAAAGATTCTATGAAGCCATTTTAATTTGTTCATTCTGAAATGTCAACCAGTAGTTAGGAAAGATATTTTTCAGTCAATCAGTAGCCAGACACACACACAAGCCCTATAGTTAAGATAAAATTCTTGATAGTATTGCACCCCAAACTCTTGTGAATTATCAGTGACTATGGTTTGCTAACAATGAAGACATCAGTGAATGAGCTTCTGGGAATTTGGAAACTAGGAGAGCGAAAGGAAGGAGAACAGAGGGAGCAGCACCAGGCATCTGAGACTGAAAACAAGGGAGGCAACGAGCAAAGATGATTCCTGGAACTTCAAAAGTGATTCAGCCACAGAGAGGTTTCCCTCATTTTTCAAACTGACATTTACTTTAAAAGGCTTCAAGGTAAAATGTGGCCATAAAAAAAAGGAGAAAATGTTCTGATTTGATGTTTTATTATAGTTCACCCCAAATCTGTACATTTTTCCTAGTCTGGGTCTTATTTCTTGAGGAACACCCCAGTCTCTACTGAATCTGGGGAGTGCTGAAGATGGAATGAGGCAGTAAGAAATGTAATACCTTGAATTGTATATCCTCAGAGATAGAGCTGGGGATGTGATGCTGACCCACAATGTCCTAATCCCTCCAAAAAAGGATAGGTTAGGATTACTGACCAGATGCTTTGAAGAGCCTCAGTAATGAAAAAGCTCTCTCCACTCCTCCTAATGTTTGGTAAAAATCATTGCTTACTACAGTCCCTGAAGTAGGCAAGACTGTGGACCCTGAATTTTGTTGGAAAGAGCACTGACTGAGGAGATAGAAAGTCAAGTTCAAATCTTAGCTCTGCCTTGGGATATGTAGCCTTTTGCAATTCACATGACTTTTTCGTGCTCCACATAGGTCTTCCTCACAGTGTAATTGCATACTAGGATCTCACGGCAGGTAAACCTCCTGTAATTCCAGGCCTTCCACCATTTAGACTTACCCAAATATTTGAATGTTCCCTTATCAAATCATCTAGCCCCAACTAAATCTATTTACTCATTCTTAAACATGATTTGGGTGTCCTCTTCCTCTACATCTCACATTATTCTTTCTGTTTGGAAGGTTTACCCCCTTTCTCTTCTTCCATCCAAACTATCCTCAAGGCCCAATGGAAATCCCACCTCTTCAAAGGAATATTTCCCTGGTGTTCCTACAAGGCTCTTTTCCTTTCCTATTCTCTCATTGTATAATACTCATTTGGTATTTTCAACAGTGAGTTTATGTCTGGCTTTCCTAAATAGACTATGCGTTTCTGGCATGTAGGGAGAGCGTTCTACTCAATGAATTTAGATAATGGATATAAAATCTTTATAAATTGTCAATCGTGACAATTTTATTTATTGATTGATATTTTTTATTTTTATTGGAGTATAGTTGATATTACAATTATTTTATGTCAACTATTTTAAAAGACAGTTATGAAATAGTAAAATTTTTTTCTTTTTAACATCTTTATTGGAGTATAATTGCTTTACAATGGTGTGGCAGTTTCTGCTTTATAACAAAGCGAATCAGTTATACATATATATATATATATATTCCCATATCTCTTCCCTCTTGTGTCTCCCTCCCTCCAACCCTCCCTATCCCACCCATCCAAGTGGTCACAAACCACCGAGCTGATCTCCCTGTGTTATGTGGCTGCTTCCCACTAGCTATCTATTTTACGTTTGGTAGAGTATATATGTCCCTGCCACTCTCTCATTTTGTCACAGCTTATGCTACCCCTTCCCCATATCCTCAAGTCCATTCTCTAGTAGGTCTGTGTCTTTATTCCATTCTTACCCATAGGTTCGTCATGACATTTTTTTCTCTTAGATTCCATATATATGTGTTAGCATATGGTATTTGCCTTTCTCTTCCTGACTTACTTTGCTCTGTATGACAGACTCTAGGTCCATCCACCTCACTACAAATAACTCGATTTTGTTTCTTTTTATGGCCGAGTAATATTCCATTGTATATAAGTGCCACATCTTCTTTATCCATTCATCTGATGATGGACACGTAGGTTGTTTCCATCTCCTGGCTACCTTAAATAGAGCTGCAATGAACATTTTGGTACATGACTCTATTTTAACTGTGGTTTTCTCAGGGTATATGCACAGTAGTGGGATTGCTGGGTCATATGGCAGTTCTATTTCTAGTATTTTAAGGAACCTCCATACTGTTCTCCATAGTGGCTGCACAAATTCACATTCCCACCAGCAGTTCAAGAGTGTTCCCTTTTCTCCACACTCTCTCCAGCATTTATTGTTTCTAGATTTTTTGCTGATGGCCATTCTGACTGGTGTGAGATGATATCTCGTTGTAGTTTTGATTTGCATTTCTCTAATGATTAATGATGTTGAGCATTCTTTCATGTGTTTGTTGGCAATCTGTATATCTTCTTAGGAGAAATGTCTATTTTGGTCTTCAGCCCATTTTGTATTGGGTTGTTTGTATTTTTTGTTATTAAGCTGCATGTGCTGCTTATAAATTTTGGAGATTAATCCTTTGTCAGTTGCTTCATTTGCAAATATTTTCTCTCATTCAGAGGGTTGTCTTTTGGTCTCGTTTATGGTTTCCTTTTCTGTGCAAAAGCTTTGAAGTTTCATTAGGTCCCATTTGTTTATTTTTGTTTTTATTTCCATTTCACTAGGAGGTGGGTCAAAAAGGATCTTGCTGTGATTTATGTCATAGAGTGTTCTGCCTAGGTGTTCCTCTAAGAGTTTGATAGCCTCTGGCCTTACATTTAGGATTTTAATTCATTTTGAGCTTACTTTTGTGTATGGTGTTAGGGAGTGTTCTAATCTCACTCTTTTACATGTACCTGTCCAGTTTTCCCAGCACCATTTATTGAAGAGTCTGTCCTTTCTCCACTGTATATTCCTGCCTCCTTTACCAAAGATAAGGTGACCATATGTGCAGTGGTTTATCTCTGCGCTTTCTATCCTGTTCATTTGATCTATATTTCTGTTTTTTTGCCAGTACCATACTGTTTTGATTACTGTAGCTTTGTAGTATAGTCTGAAGTAAGGGAGCCTGTTTCCTCCAGCTCCGTTTTTCCTTCTCAATATTGCTTTGGCTATTTGGGGTCTTTTGTGTTGCCATACAATTTATGAAATTTTTTATTCTACTTCTGTGAAAATGCCAGTGGTAGTTTTTATAGGGATTGCATTGAATCTGTAGATTGCTTTGGGTAGTAGAGTCGTTTTCAAAATGTTGATTATTCCAGTCCAAGAACATGGTTTATCTCTCCATCTATTTGTATCATCTTTAATTTCTTTCATCAGTGTCTTATAATTTTCTGCACACAGGTCATTTTTCTCCTTTGGTAGGTTTATTCCTAGATATTTTATTCTTTTGGTTGCAGTGGTAAATGGGAGTGTTTTCTTGATTTCACTTTCAGATTTTTCATCATTAGTGTATAGGAATGCCAGAGATTTCTGTGCATGAATTTTGTATCCTGCTACTTTACCAAATACATTGATTAGCTCTAGTAGTTTTCTGGTAGCATCTTTAGGATTCTCTATGATTAGTATGTCATCAGTGACAGCTTAACTTCTTCTTTTCTGATTTGGATTCTTTATTTCCTTTTCTTCTCTGATTGCTGTGTCTAAAACTTCCAAAACTATGTTGACTAAGAGAGGTGAGAGTGGGCAACCTTGTCTTGTTCCTGATCTTAGTGGAAATGCTTTCAGTTTTTCACCATTGAGGATGATGTTGGTTGTGGGTTTGTCATATGGCCTTTATTATGTTGAAGAAAGTTCTCTCTATGCCTACTTTCTGCAGGGTTTTTATTATAAATCGGTGTTGAATTTTGTCGAAAGCTTTCTCTGCATCTTTTGAGATGATCATATGGTTTTTCTCCTTCAACTTCTTAATATGGTGTATCATGTTGTTTGATTTGCATATTTTGAAGAATCCTTGCATTCCTGTAATAAACCCCACTTGATCATGGTATATGATCATTTTAATGTGCTATTGGATTGTGTTTGCTAGTATTTTGTTGAGGATTTTTGCATCTATGTGCATCAGTGATATTGGCCTGAAGTTTTCTTTCTTTGAGAAATCCTTGTCTGGTTTTGGTATCAGGGTGATGGTGGCCTCAAAGAATGAGTTTGGGAGTCTTCTTCCCTGTGCTATATGTTGGAAAAGTTTGAGAAGTATAGGTGTTAGCTCTTCTCTAAATGTTTGATAGAATACTCATGTGATGCCATCTGGTCCTGTGCTTTTGCTTGTTGAAAGATTTTTTTATCACAGTTTCAATTTCAGTGCTTGTAATTAGTCTGCTGATATTTTCTATTTCTTCCTGATTCAGTGTTGGTAGGTTGTGCATTTCTAAGAATTTGTCCACTTCTTCCAGGTGGTCCATTTTATTGGCATAGAGTTGCTTGTAGTAATCTCTCATGATCTTTTGTATTTCTGCAGTGTCAGTTGTTACTTCTCCTTTTTCATTTCCAATTCTATTGATTTGAGTCTTCTCCCTTTTTGTCGTGATGAATCTGGCTAATGGTTTACCAATTTTGTTTATCTTCTCAAAGAACCAGCTTTTAGTTTTATTGATCTTTGCTATTGTTTCCTTCATTTCTTTTTCATTTATTTCTGATCTGATCTTTATGATTTCTTTGCTTCTCCTAACTTTTGGGTTTTTTGTTCTTCTTTCTCTAATTGCTTTAGGTGCAATGTTAAGTTGTTTATTGGAGATATTTCCTGTTTCTTAAGGTAGGATTGTATTGCTATAAACTTCCCTCTTAGAACTTCATTTTGTTACATCTCATAGGTTTTGTGTCATCGTGTCTCCATTGTGATTTATTTCTAGGTATTTTTTGATTTCCTCTTTGATTTCTTCAGTGATCACTTCGTTATCAAGTAGTGTATTGTTTAGCCTCCATGTGTTTGTATTTTGTACAGATCTTTTCCTGTAATTGATACCTAGTCTCATGGCATTGTGGTCGGAAAAGATACTTGATACAATTTCAATTTTCTTAAATTTACCAAGGCTTGTTTTGTGAACCATGATATGATCTGTCCTGGAGAATATTCCATGGGCACTTGAGAAAAATGTGTAGTCTGTTGTTTTTGAGTGGAATGTCGTATAAATATCAATTAAGTCCATGTTGTTTAGTGTATCATTTAAAGCTTGTGTTTCCTTATTTATATTCATTTTGGATGATCTGTCCATTGGTGGAAGTGGGGTGTTAAAGTCCCCTACTATGAATGTGTTACTGTCGATTTTCCCTTTTATGGCTACTAGTATTTGCCCTATGTATCGAGGTGCTCCTATGTTGGGTTCATAAATATTTACAAGCCTTATATCTTCTCCTTGGATCGATCCCTTGAGCATTATGTATTGTCCTTCTTTGTGTCTTGTAATAGTCTTTATTTTAAAGTCTCTTTTGTCTGATATGAGAATTGCCACTCCAGCTTTCTTTTGGTTCCATTTGCATGGAATATATTTTTCCATCCCCTTACTTTCAGTTTGTATGTGTCTCTAAGTCTGAAGTGGGTGTCTTGTAGACAGCATATATATGGGTCTTGTTTTGGTATCCATTCAGCCATGCTGTGTCTTTTGGTGGGAGCTTTTAATCCACTTACATTTAAGTAATTATCGATATGTATGTTCCTGTTCCCATTTTCTTAATTGTTTTGAGTTTGTTATTGTAGGTCTTTTTCTTCTCTTGTGTTACTTGACTAGAGAAGCTCCTTTAGCATTTGTTGTAAAGCTGGTTTGTTGGTGCTAAACTCTCTCACGTTTTGCTTGTCTGTAAATGTTTTCATGTCTCCAACAAATCTGAATGAGACACTTGCTGGGTAGAGTAATCTTGGTTGCAGGTTGTTCTCCTTCATCACTTTAAATATATCCTGCCAGTCCCTTCTGGTTTGCAGAGATTCTGCTGGAATATAAGCTGTTAACTTTATGGGAATTCCCTTGTGTGTTATTGGTTGTTTTTCCCTTGCTACTTTTAATATGTTTTCTTTGTATTTAATTTTTGACAGTTTGATTAATATGTGTCTTGGCATGTTTCTCCATAGATTTATCCTGTATGGGACTCTCTGTGCTTCTTGGAGTTGATTAACTCTTTCCTTTCCCATATTAGGGAAGTTTTCAACTATAATCTCTTCAAATATATTCTTAGTCCATTTTTTTCTTCTTCTTCTGCAACCCCTACAATTCGAATGTTGGTGAATTTGATGTTTTCCCAGAGGTCTCGGAGACTGTCCTCAGATCTTTTCATTCTTTTTTCTTTATTCTGCTCTGCAGAAGTTCTTTCCACTATTTTATCTTCCAGATCACTTATCCGTTCTTCTGCCTCAGTTATTCTGCTATTGATCCCATCTAGACTATTTTTAATTTGATTTATTGTGTTGTTCATCATTGCTTCTGTCATCTTTCGTACTTCTAGGTCCTTGTTAAATGTTTCTTGCATTTTGTCTATTGTATTTCCAAGATTTTGGATCATCTTTACTGTCATTATTCTGAATTCTTTTTCAGGTAGACTGCCTCTTTCCTCTTCACTTGTTAGGTCTGGTGGGTTTTTATCTTGCTCCTTCATCTGCTGTGTGTTTTTCTGTCTTCTCATTTGCTTATCTTACTGTGTTTTGGGCCCCTTTTTTGCAGGATGCAGGTTCGTAGTTCCCGTTGTTTATGGTGTCTGTCCCCAGTTGCTAAAGTTGTTTCAGTGTGTTGTGTAGGCTTCCTGGTGGAGGGGACTAATACCTGTATTCTGGTGGATGAGTCTAGATCTTGCCTTTCTGGTGGGCAGGTCCACGTCTAGTGGTGTGTTTTGGGGTGTCTGTTGACTTATTATGATTTTACGCAGCCTCTCTTCTAATGGTTGGGGTTGTGTTCCTGTCCTGCTAGTTGTTTGGCATAGGTTGTCCAGCACTGTAGCTTGCTGGTCGTTGAGTGAAGCTGAGTGCTGGCGTTGAAATGGAGATCTCTGGGAGATTTTCGCCATTTAATATCATGTGGAGCTGGGAGGTCTCTTTTTGACCAGTGTCCTGAAGTTGGCTCTCCCACCTCAGAGGCACAACACTGACTGCTAACTGGAGCACCAAGAGCCTTTCATCCACACAGCTCAGAATAAAAGGGAGAATAAATAGAAAGGAAGAAAGAAAGAAAGATGATAAAATAAAATAAATTATTAAAATAAAAATATTAAGAAAATAAAATTTAAAAAGAAATAAAATCAAAAAGAAAAAAAAACGGACGGATAGAACCCTAGGACAAATGTTGAAAGAAAAGCTATACAGACAAAATCTCACACAGAAGCATACACGTACACACTCACAAAAAGAGGAAAATGGGAAAAAATAATAAATCTTGCTCTCAAAGTCCACCTCCTGAATTTGGGATGGTTCATTGTCTATTCATGTATTCCACAGATGCAGGGTTCATCAAATTTATTGTGGAGCTTTAATCTGCTGCTTGTGAGGCTGCTGAGAGAGATTTCCCTTTCCCTTCTTTGTTTGCACAGCTCCCGGGATTCAGCTTTGCATTTGGCCCCACCTCTGCGTGTAGGTCGCTGGAGGGCATCTGTCCTTCGCTCACACAGGATGGGGTTAAAGTAGCAGCTGATTCGGGGGCCCTGGCTCACTCAGGCTGGGGGGTGGGAGGGGTATGGATGTGGGGCAAGCCTGCGGCAGCAGAGGTTGGCGTGACGTTGCACCAGCTTGAGGCGTGCCGTGCATTCTCTTGGGGAAATTGTCGCTGGATCATGGGACCCTGGCGGTAGTGGGCTGCACAGCCTCCCCGGTATGGAGGTGTGGATAGTGACCTGTGCTCGCACACAGGCTTCTTGGTGCGGCAGCAGCAGCCTTAGCATCTCATGCCCGTCTCTGTGGTCCGTGCTGTAAGCCTCAGCTTGCACCCGTCTCTGGAGCTCCTTTAAGCAGCACTCTTATTCCCCTCTCCTCGTGCACCAGGAAACAAAGAGGGAAGAAAAAGTCTCTTGCCTCTTCGGCAGCTCCAGAGTTTTCCCCTGACTCCCGGCTAACTGTGGTGCACTAACCCCCTGCAGGCTGTGTCCACACTACCAACCCCAGTGCTCTCCCTTCACTCTGACCAAAGCTCAAGCTTCATCTCACAGCCCCCGCCCACCCTGGTGGGTGAGCAGACAAGCCTCTCGGGCTGGTGAGTGCTGGTCGGCACCAATCCTTTGTGCGGGAATCTCTCTGCTTTGCCCTCCACACCCCTGTTGCTGTGCTCTCCTCTGTGGCTCCGAAGCTTCCCCCCTCCGTCACCCGCATTCTCTGCCCATGAAGGGGCTTCCTAGTGTGTGGAAACCTTTCCTCCTTCACAGCTCCCTCCCACTGGTGCAGACCCCATCCCTATTCTTTTGTCTCTGTTTATTCTTTTTTCTTTTGCCCTACCCAGGTATGTGGGGAATTTCTTGCCTTTTGGGAGGTCTGAGGTCTTCTGCCAGCATTCAGTAGGTGTTCTGTAGGAGTTGTTTCACGTGTATATGTATTTCTGGTGTATCTGAGGGGAGGAAGGTTATCTCCACATCTTACTCTTCTGCCGTCTTGCCCCTCTCTCCTTAAATAGTAACAATTTTGAAGTAAAACATATCTGGGTGCTGGTATGGACACTTCACTTTAATAAGTGAAATTATAGCACAGCTAATGCTGTGTGATTTGGGGAAAATTACCATATCACTTCAACGTTAGTTGGCTCCTCTGTAAAATGAGGATAACAATAGGTACCATCCTAAATAAATTGTTATGGATATGAAATGAGATTAATGGGTATAGATATTTTGTAAATTTTCATGGGTTTTATAATTGAAACAATTAAGTAAGCATTATAAGTACCATTAACAAATATGAATCTTCCTCACCATATCTCACACATTGTAGGTCACAGGAAATTTTTCTTCGTCACTATGTTGATAATGATTAATGGCACTATTTACCCCTTCCCAGACCAAGGAAGGAAACAGCCATGTGTAAGCTCTGAAATTGCCCACTAGCTTTATTGTGCAGAACAATTGGCCTGTATTATCCCATGTTTTTTTGCTTTGTTCTGTTTGTTGTTTAGTTTTCAAGACTATCAGAGTAGAAAGGCCCTTTAGAGAATATCCAGTTAAATTTCTTCATGTCACTGATATTGACAGTGGTGTCCAGAAATAGCAAAGTGTTTCCCCAAGGCCGTACAGCTGGACAGATGTGGTACCAGGAATACTATGGATTCTGATACAGACATAGACATAAAGGGACAGGTTTTTCTTGGCATATCTGTGGATTTTAAATCTTCCACTTCGATATTCCAGCTTAATTATTAAGTCTCAGCAGAGACAAATCCCAAGGTCACACAATCAGGAAGTAAAGGAGCCAGGACATGAGTCCAGTTCTGTATGTTCCTGAAGCCCTGCTACTGATCTGCTCCCCAAATCATTACTTCTTCTGATATTCCCACCTACTTCCTCTCTGTCACCCACAGGGAAGTCAGACTCAAATCTTCCCTTCCTGGAGTAAGCTTCAAGTGCTGGTGTGAGAATTTCTGAGGTAAGGTTGGAATAATGTACAGATTAGAGTGTACCCAGGTAATGTAATCCAGACGGAAGGCAGGAGATGAGCAAAAGTAAACATCCTTAGGCCTAGCAGCTCTTTTTCTCCACATATATCTTTTATTGGGAAAATTATTTGACGGCTCTGTGTATAATTGAGCAAAATACTTAGTATCTCAAGGTCTCCACCTACTTCATGAGGTGGTTGTAAGAATTTAATAAATGAAATAATATATTTAAAATATTCAGAACAGTAGAAAATGCATAATAAACACTCAAAAACATTAACTATTTGTATTGTTATTATACAAGCTAGAAAGTCATAAGAAGCAATTTTTTTAATTGGAGTATAATTGCTTTACAATGGTGTGTTAGTTTCTGCTTTACAACAAAATGAATCAGTTATATATATACATATGTTCCCATATCTCTTCCCTCTTGCATCTCCCTCCCTCCCACCCTCCCTATCCCACCCCTCCAGGCGATCACAAAGCACTGAGCTGATCTCCCTGTGCTATGCAGCAGCTTCCCACTAGCTACCTACCTTACGTTTGGTAGTGTATATATGTCCATGCCTCTCTCTCATTTTGTCACAACTCACACTGCCCCTCCCCATATCCTCAAGTCCATTCTCTAGTAGGTCTGGGTCTGTATTCCTGTCTTACCCCTCAGTTCTTCATGACATTTTTTTTCTTAGATTCCATATATATGTGTTAGCATACGGTATTTTTCTCTCTCTTTCTGACTTACTTTACTCTGTATGACAGACCCTAGGTCCATCCACCTCATTACAAATAGCTCAATTTCGTTTCTTTTTATGGCTGCGTAATATTCCATTGTATATATGTGCCACATCTTCTTTATCCATTCATCCAATGATGGACACTTAGGTTGTTTCCACCTCCGGGCTATTGTAAATAGAGCTGCAATGAACATTTTGGTACATGACTCTTTTTGAATTATGGTTTTCTCAGGGTATATGCCCAGTAGTGGGATTGCTGGGTCATATGGTATTTCTATTTCTAGTTTTTTAAGGAACCTCCATACTGTTCTCCACAGTGGATCTATCAATTTACATTCCCACCAACAGTGCAAGAGGGTTCCATTTTCTCCACACCCTCTCCAGCATTTATTGCTTATAGATTTTTTTGATGATGACCATTCTAACTGGTGTGAGATGATATCTCATTGTAGTTTTGATTTGCATTTCTCTAATGATTAGTGATGTTGAGCATTCTTTCATGTGTTTGTTGGCAGTCTGTATATCTTCTCTGGAGAAATGTCTATTTAGCTCTTCTGCCCATTTTTGGATTGGGTTGTTTGGTTTTTTGTTATTGAACTGCATGAGCTGCTTGGAAATTTTGGAAATTAATCCTTTGTCAGTTGCTTCATTTGCAAATATTTTCTCCCATTCTAAGGGTTGTCTTTTGGTCTTTTTTATTGTTTACTTTGCTGTGCAAAAGCTTTGAAGTTTCATTAGGTCCCATTTGTTTATTTTTGTTTTTATTTCCATTTCTCTTGGAGGTGGGTCAAAAAGGATCTTGCTGTGATTTATGTCATAGAGTGTTCTGCCTCTGTTTTCCTCTAAGAATTTGATAGTTTCTGGCCTTACATTTAGGTCTTTAATCCATTTTGAGCTTATTTTTGTGTATGGTGTTAGGGAGTGATTTAATCTCATACTTTTACATGTACCTGTCCAGTTTTCTCAGCACCACTTATTGAAGAGGCTGTCCTTTCTCCACTGTACAGTCCTGCCTCCTTTATCAAAGATAAGGTGACCATATGTGCGTGGGTTTTTCTCTGGGCTTTCTATACTGTTCCATTGATCTATCTTTCTGATTTTGTGCCAGTACCATACTGTCTTGATTACTGTAGGTTTGTAGTATAGTCTGAAGTCAGGGAGCCTGTTTCCTCCAGCTCCGTTTTTCTTTCTCAATATTGCTTTGGCTATTTGGGGTCTTTTGTGTTGCCATACAATTTGTGAAATTTTTTGTTGTAGTTCTGTGAAAAATGCCAGTGGTAGTTTGATAGGCATTGCATTGAATCTGTAGATTGCTTAAAGTACAAATAAATTAAAAGGGCATGGTGGAGATTGTCAGACCAGATTTTTAAATAAAACCAACCCAAGTATAAACTATCTATAGGAAACCTTCTTTTAAATATAACCATAGATACATTGAGACAAAAGTATTTTTTAAAAGATACATCTTGCAAAAACTAGTAAGAAATACTCTTAGAGGATAAAAAAAACATCCTCTAGAAAGTGATGAATAGGGGAGGAATTATGATCACCCTTATAGGGGAGATTAATTTTACCAAGACATTGAATTATACATATAAGATTTAAAGAGTAAGAGACAGAGGAGGGAGGAAAGTGAAGCATAGGGCTTGTTCTAGAAGCATTCAATATTTTAGTTTGACTGGGACAGCATTTTCATGAAGAGAAGTAAGGGAAGATGCAGCTGGGCAGGTAGGTCACTGCTAGACTTTGGAGGACTTCTGAATGGCAGGATAAAGTTCTTTTTTCCTATTGGTAGTGTGCAGCCATTGAGATCTTTTGAACAGGTGAGTAATATGTTTAGAACTATATTTTAGAATTATTGTTCTGATAGCTATGACCAGGGGTTAGGAGGAGGCTGACCCAGAGAAGATGTAAATAATGGCTGAATTAAAACAAGGTCAATGTTGATGGAGTGAGGGCACTCAAGAGATGGTATGATGATGTAAAGGTAGAATCTATAGAACTTGGCAACTGAAAGTACTGGGATAACGTTATAGAGGGATATATGATTCTGTGTTTTTGAGCTTGGGTAATGATAAGGGTGATAGTGTCATGAACAACTAGAGGAGGTTTAGGGGGGATAATATGTTCCAGTTCTGTTCCATTCTATCTTACTTCTATGAACACATTCTAGTGGGATCTTAAAGGCTATTCAGTCTAGCCTCACCATATGATGGTTTAAATCTTCTCTGTAACGTTTTCTCCTGCTGCTTACACACTTCCAATGACAAGAAACTCAATACTTCTTAGGGAAGCCTACTTCTACTTTGGCAATCCTAATAGCTCTTGTTTCTCTTAAACTGAAATATGTCTCTCTATAGTTTCTACATATTTATTTGGCTTTTGTAACCACAGAGATTAATCATATCTTGTTTATTCTCTACATGGACTCCCTTCAGATATTTGAAGGCAGCCATGAAATATTTAACCCAATAATGTCTTCAACAGCGTGGATGGGTCTCTTCCTTCCAGGCCTTGGAGCAGTGTGTACGGGGCCTCAGAAGCACCCTCCTCTTTTGGAAAATTTATGAACATTCAAGTTAACAAACACTTCCTGGGTCTTGCTCCAGGGACACAGAGATGAATAATATGATGCTCTCAGGGAGCATCCTAGACAAATAGGAAAGTCAGATATCAATTGAATACATTGTAATAAAGAATGATAACCACAAAGACAAGCATAGGTATAAGATTCATAAATACATTCATGGTGGGAAGAGGGAGGATTAGGTCAGGAACAGCTTTTTCAGAATAAGTGAATTGTACACTAAAGTTTGAAGGATTGAAGGAAAACTGGGAATTTGCAGGCAGACAATGGATGTAAAGAGCACTTTATAAAGAGAGTACAGTAATTACTAAACTTCAGGGAAAGGAAAAAGTTAAGAATAGCTTCAGTTTTTCTAGCTAGGTTGGCAACATAAATGGTGATGTTATTAATGATTAAGGGGAAGAGAGGAACAGCATGTCTAACAAGTGGGTATAGGAAGTAAATGGTAAATGGATTTCATTTTAAACATTTAAAACTTGAAGGACACACAAAACCAAAGATCACTTACATGAAAGACACATAGAACTTGTGTGCATGTGTGTGTGTACGTACGCCTGCATGTGTGTGTTTGACTGCTGTCCAAACCAACATAGTATACTTCCATCATGTGTGCTCAAACAACTTCAACATCTAGACTTTGATTCCATGCTTCCTAAAATGTGATCAGTGATAATCTGCATCAGAAACACTAAATCAGTTGTTAAAAGTAAAATTCTGGACACCAACATTATGAAACATATTGAGATACATTGCCTTAAGGAATATGGTTTATAATAATCTTTGGTAGGACACAGCCATCCTTGGACAGTTTTGAAGCCTTCATGGTTACCTACCAAATAAAAGCAGAGAATATCAGAACTAGAATAAACCTTTGGGATTAGTCTAGCTTAATCTTTTCTTATTTAGATGGGGAAACCAAGGCCTATAAGGGGAAAGTGACTCACCCATTATTATCTGAACAGGCATTGGAAGAGAATAGACTGGGACTTAGGCCTCCTAGCCCCTAGACCAGTGTTCTTGTAAGCTGGTCTAAGTACAAGCATCTCTTGTGATTGCTGAATCAATTTGCTACTCTAATCAATAACAAAAGTTTGGCCCAGGTAATACCCAGATATAGAGCCATTTTGAGCTGATGATTGCTTTAGCTGTTCAGCTCCCAAGCTTGTAACTTCTCATATGTGCATGGAATGTAACAAATTTATAATATATCCTGACTATGTCCTCCTGACTATGGATCTTCACTGATATTTCATTCCAAACCTCTATCTTACAGGTATACATACATATACACATATCATATATATAACAAAATAGATTATTGTGGAGTACAAGTGTCATTCTAAACACAGCTTGAAATCCAGTGTGCCTCATTTTGTCCCTACAAGTTTCCATTTCTACCTATAGGTTTTACTCCTCATAATCATCAGAAATCTGCCTTGAAAACTGTTCATTCTTTATGTTGTGTGTTGTTGTTTTTTATAGTAGGCAATTACCATTGCTGCCACTTAGTTTATAAATACATACCGTCTTATACTGCACATGAACTATGAAATCAGGCTTCTTTAACAAAATTTATACTTCCCCCTATGGGCACTAGTTCAAATCAGAGATGGAATTTTGTGCATTTGATTGTTCCAAGTATGGGGTACTGCAACAGCTGACTAGAGCATGTCCAAATTATATTTCAAGTATGCTGGTATAAATGTCAATAAAGAAAACTGAAAAGTCTCAAGTCCAAACACCCAAACTTGCCCCTTTTCTCACCTGACCCAACCCAACATTGTAGTATGAGTCCATTACCATTTGAATAATTAGCAGCTTCTTTGTCAAATCTGAACAGCAACTGCTTCATAGCTTCTCACCTCCATCCCTTCTCTCAAAGAAGGGATGTTTGTTTAAGGAAAAGGACCACTAAAACACTGCTATAGACTGAATGTCTGTGGTCCCCCCAAATCCATATGTTGAAACCTAATTCCCAATGTAACTGTATTAGGAGGTGATTAGATCATGAGGGTGGAGCTCTCATGAATGGGATCAGTGCCCTTATAAAAGAAACCCTATAAAAGACAGATCCCTAACCTTTTCCACCACATGAGGACAAGGCAAGAAGATAGCCTTCTGTGAACCAGGAAGTGGGCCCTCACCAAATACCACATCTATTGGTATCTTGATGTTGGACCTCACAGTCTCCAGAACTACGAGAAATAAATGTTTGCTATTTAAGCGACATAGACTGTGGTCTTTTCATTATAGAGGCCCAAACTGATTAAGATAAACACCAAGTAATCAGACATGGTGGGACCAACATTACTGCCATTCCCTGAGAAGTCCAGGCTCCCAGCCATAGTCCTCTCCATTCCCATTCACCATGCTGCCTTCATAGTCATCTTTTGAAACAGGTTTGAACTTCTTCCAGAAATATGTACTGGACAAAATATTTGCTATTCCTCCCAGTATATAAAACTACAAAATCATGGTATTATATGTGAAACAAACATAAGAAGATTTGGAAAGGTGAATAAATGTAGGCAGACTGGATAGGGAGTGAAAGACCCAAGGAAAAACATCCTGATGGGTTTCCTGGATTTTCTTTTTGCATCATATATCCCATACTTGACATTAAAGCCAACAACCCAGAAATGCCAAGAAGTATAGGCAAAATTCCAAACAGAAGTCTTCCTGTTCTAGCCAAAGGACCAGGAAAGAGACAGTCTAGCAAGATGTAATACTTTTAGACAATAATCTCTCTACTCAAGCCAAATACCATACACAAAAAACTAGAGCCACCAGATCAGCAAAGGCCAAGTGAGAGACCTAGACTTCTACCCTCAACAGCCTATGTCAAGGCACCTAAACATTACCTGCTAAGGAGTCATAAGATAAGGCTGAGTGTGGAGCCAGGACTTTCATTACCATTAGATGGTATTGAGCACCCTCTGTCAGGTGTCAGTGAAGACCATGTAGGTATCCTGGAATTCCAGACTCACCTGACAGTAACAGGATGCATCTGCCCCTTCCATCTCTCTGTTCATGTGATATCAGAAGAGGCTTAGTAGAGTCAGGAAACTCATCACTGCCCAGCAATAACAAGGCCAACTCCACTGTGGTGTCAATGGAGGCCATATTAGAAGCCATTAACAAGGCACTCCTACCCCTCATTACCAGGGAGATATCAGTGGAAGCCTAGTAAGGAGTCAGAACCCCCACCTTTTCCAAGAAGTACTAAAGAGTTCCCCCACTCCTGTTGGGTGCCAGTGGTGGCCTACTAGAGACTTTGAATTTCAATTCCCACCTGGTAGTAATGAGACCATGCATTCTCCTTCCCTGTTTGGAGTAGTGTCAGAGGAATCCAGATAAAATAGAATGTTTAAATAAAATCTAGAATTTCTTAACATAATACCAAAATTGTTCAGGTTTCAATAAAAAAACCATTCATCATACCAAGAAACAGTATGATCTCAAGCTCAGTGGGAAAAATAGCAATCAATAGATTCCAATATTGAGATAAGAGATGTTAAAATTATCTGACACAGATTTTAAAGCAGCAACATAAAAATATTTCAATGAACAATTACAAAAGCAAAATTGAAAAAAGGAAAAAAGTAGAATATCTTAGGAAAGAAACAGAAAATTTCAACACAGAAAAGAAGATATAAAGAAGAACCAAATATAAACTTTAGCACTGAAAAATACAATAACCCAAGTAAGAAACTCAGTGGATGGACTCAACGACAGAATGGAGGAGACAAAGGAAAAAATCAGCAAAGTGGAAGATAGAACAATATAAATTACCCAATCCGAAGAACAATGAGAAATTTAAAACAAATTTACAGAGCTTCAGGGACCTGTGGGACTATAACAAAAAAATCTAACATTCATGTCAACAGAGTCCCAAAGGAGGGATGCAAGAGACTAAGGCTGACACATAATTAAAGAAATAATTATTGAAAGCTTCCCAAATATGTCAAAAGATAGAAATCTACAGTTTAAAGAAATTGAGGAAATCCCAAATAGGGTAAATTAAAAGAAATCCACACCAACACTCAGTTACAATTCTTGAAATTAAAGACAAAGAAAAAATCTTGAAGTAGTAAAAGAGAAATTGCACCTTATCTATAAGTTAAAGCAATTCAAATGATAGTGGATTTCTCATCGAAACCATGGATGCCAGAAGGAAGAAGCACAACATTTTTCAAATGTTGGAGAAAAAACCAAATGAGCAAACAACTTTTCCAGAATTCTGTAGTCAATGAAAATATGCTTCAAGAGTAACGAGAAAATCAAGACATTCTTAGAACAAGGGCAAATAAAATAATTTGTCATCAGACCAGCTCTAAAATAATGGCTAAAGGAAGTTCTCTAAAGAGAAAATAAATGAGATAGAGGGAACCTTGAAATATTAGGAATAAGAAATGGTAATCAGGGAATTCCCTGGTGATCCAGTGGTTAAGACTCCATGCATTCACTACTGAGAGCCCAGGTTCAATGCCTGCTCAAGGAACTAAGATCCCACAATCTGTGCAGTGAGGCAAAAAAAAAAAAAAGTAATCCAATCAAATATATGGGTAAATAGACCAGATTATCTTCCTCCCCTTCATAGTTTAAAATTATGTATGATGGTTTAAACAGAAATTATTGAACTATCTCATGTGGTTCTCAATGAGTGTAGAGGAAATGTTTAAGACAATATTTTAAATGGGGTCAAATAAACTGGTAACATTATAACACCAGTAGATTGATAAGTTTTGCATACATAATGTAATACTTAAAATAACAACTATAAAAGCTATTCAGAGATATACTCAAAAAAGAAATGTATAAATCAACATAGAATTGTAAAATATGTTCATGTAATGCAAAAAAAAAAAGGCAAGAAATATAAAAAAAGAAGCAAAAGAAAAGCAGAATGAAAAAAGAGAAAACCAAAAGTAAAGTGGCAGGTATAAGCCCTTATATATCAATAATTAAATCAAAATTTAATGGTCAAAACACAAAGTTTAAAATTAAAAGATAGAGGTTCACAGATTGAATTTAAAAACATAACCTGAGTATTTTCTGTCTAAAAGATACTCACTGAAAATATAGCAGTGGCATGAGAGTAAAAGAATGGAGAAAATATATCATAAATGCATTAATAAAAAACAAGCAACAGTGGTTATATTAATATCAGATAAAGTAGACTAAGAGCAAAGAAAATTGACAGATACAGAAAAGGACATTAGATAATGCTAAAAGGGTCCATTCACAAAGAAGGCAAAGCAATCCAAATATGTATGCAAAAAACGATGGAGCTGCAAAATATGTGAAGCAAAAATTGATAAAACTAAAAGGAGAAAAAGAAAAATCTAAATTTGGTTGGAGGCTTCAATACTCCTTTTTTTACCAATTAACAGAAAATAAGCAAAGATATAGAAGAATTCAACAACCTATCAACCAATAAAATGATCTAATCTATATTTACAGGAAACTTCACCAAATAACAACAGCAAACACATTCCTTACAAGAGCACAAGGAATGTATAACAAGGTAGACCATATCTTGAGCACCCAACATTGTTTAAATTTAAATAAATTTAAAACATTTTAAACCATACAGATTGTATTTTCTGACAACAATGGAATCAAACCAGAAATCAATAAGAGAAAGATAATAGGAAAATCTGCAAACATTTAGATACTAAGAAACACACTACTAAATACATGGGTAAAAAGAAAACTGCAAGAGAACTTAAATAATACATGGAACTAAATGAAAATTAAAATGAAATAGAAAAACACAAACTCATGGAAGCTAAACAATATGTTACTAAACAAATAATGGAAAACTAAAGAAATCAAAGAGGAAATCAAAAAATACGTAGAGCCCAATGAAAATGAGAGCATGACAATCCAAACTCTATGGGACACAGCAAAAACAGTTCTAAGAGGGAAGTTTATAGCAATACAGTCTTACCTCAGGAAACAAGAAAAATCTCAAACAACCTAACCATACACCTAAAGCAACTAGAGAAAGAAGAACAAACAAAACCCAAAGTTAGTAGAGGGAAAGAAATCATAAAGATCACAGCAGAAATAAAATGAAATAGAGGTGAAGAAAACAATAGTGAAGATCAATGAAACGAAAATCTGGTTCTTTGAAAAGATAAACAAAATTGGTAAATCTTTAGGCATACTCATCAAGAAAAAAAGGGAGAGAGCTCAAATCAACAAAATAAGAAAAGAAAAAGGAGAAGGTTCAAGTGACATCACAGAAATACAAAGGATCATTAGAGACTGCTATAAGGAACTATATGAACAAAAAAATGGACAACGTAGAAGAAAGGAACAAATTCTAAGAAAGGTACAACTTTCCAAGACTGAACCAGGAAGAAGTAGATAACATGAACAGAAAAATCTCAAGTACTGAAATTGACTGTGATTAAAAAACTTCCAACAAATAAAAGTCCAGGACCAGATGGCTTCACAGGTGAATTCTATCAAACATTTAAAGAAGAGTTTTCCTTTTGAAACTCTTTCAGAAAATTGGAGAGGAGGGAACACTCCGAAACTCATTCTATGAGGCCACTATCTCCCTGATACCTAAAACCAGACAAAGATACCAAAAAAAAAAAAATTAAAGCCCAATATCGCTGATAAACATAAAGGCAAAAATCCTCAACAAAATACAAGCAAACTGAATCCAACATTACATTACAAGGATCATACACCATGATCAACTGGGATTTATCCCAGAGATGCAAGGATTTTTTCAGTATACACAAGTCAATCAGTGTGATACACCACACTAAGAAATTGAAGAATAAAACCCATATGGTCATCTTAATAGATGCAGAAAAATCTTTTGACAAAATTCAAAACCCATTTAACTCTCCATAAATTGGTCATTGAGGGAAGCTACATCAACATAATAAAGACCATATATGACAAACCCACAGCTAACATCATATTCAATGGTGAAAAACTGAAAGCATTTCCTCTAAGATCAGGAACAAGAAAAGGATGTCCACTCTCACCACTTTTATTCAACATAGTTTTGGAAGTCCTAGCCATGGCAATCAGAGAAGTAAAATAAATAAAAGGAATCCAAGTTGGAAAAGAAGAAGTAAAACTGTCACTGTTTGCAGATGACATGATGCTATACATAGAAAATCCTAAAGATACTACCAGAAAACTACTAGAGCTCATCAATGAATTTGGTAACTTTGCAGGATATAAAATTAATACACAGCCATCTGTTGCATTCCTATATACTAACAATGAAAAATCAGAAAAATTAAGGAAACAATCCCATTTACTATCACATCAAAATGAATAAAATACTTAGGAATAAACCTAAGAAAGCAAAAACCTGTACTCTAAAAACTATAAGATGCTGATGAAAGAAATAGAAGATGACACAAATAGATGGAAAGATATACCATGTTCTTGGATTGGAACATTCAAAACTATCAAAATGACTATACTACCCAAGGGAATCTACAGATTCAATGCAATCCCTATCAAATTACCAATGGCATTTTTCACAGAACTAGAACAAAAAATTTTAAAATTTGTATGGTAATACCAAAGAACCCAAATAGCCAAAGCAATTCTGAGAAAGAAAAATGGAGCTGGAGGAATCAGGCGCCCTGACTTCAGACTATACTATAAAGCTACAGTCATGAAAACAGTATAGTACTGGCACAGAAACAGAAATATAGATCAATGGAACAGGACAGAAAGCCCGTGCACCCATGGTCAATTAACCTAAGAAAAAGGAGGAAAGGCTCTACAATGGAGAATAGTCTCTTCACTAAATGGTGCTGGGCAAACCAGACAGCTACATGTAAAAGAACAAAATTAGAACATTCTCTAACACCATACACAAAAATAAACTCAAAATGGATTAGACTTAAATTTAAGACTGCATGCTATAAAACTCTTAGAAGAAAACAGCCAGAACACTCTTTGACATAAATCATAACAATATCTTTTTGGATCCACCTCCTAGATTAATGAAAATAAAAACGAAAATAAACAACGGTGACCTAATTAAACTTTACAGCTTTTGCCCAGCAAAGGAAGCCATTAGCAAACCAAAAAGATAACCTACAGAAATGAAGAAAATATTTGCAACTTAGGCGACTGGCAAGGGATTAATCTGAAATTATATGAACAGCTCATGCAGCTCAATGTTTTAAAAATTGGCAGAAGATCTAAATAGACATTTCTTCAAAGAAGGCATACAGATCTCCCAAAAGCCCATGAAAGTTTTTTGACATCGCTAATTACTAGAGAAATGCAAATCAAAACTACAATGAGGTAACACCTCACATCAGTCAGAATGGCCATCATCAAAAAGTCTACAAACAATAAACACTGGAGAGGGTGTGGAGAAAAGGGAACCCTCTTGCACTGTTGGTGGGAATGTAAATTGGTACAACCACTATGCCCCATAACTTCCTAGGACTTGAATTCTTCTTTTTTTTTGGCCATGCCATGTGGCCTACGAGGTCTTAGTACCCTGATCAGGGATTGAACCCAGGCGAACTTCAGTGGAAGAGTGGAGTCCTAACCACTGGATTGTCAAGGAAGTGCCTGGAATTGAATTCTTAATTTAAAAACTGAGGATGAGATGATTTCGCTGGGGAATTCGACTAAATGTTTAAAGAAGAATCAACCAGTTATACATAATCTCTTCCTACTAATAGAAGAGGAGAGAACACTTTCCAACTCTTTTTATGAAGATGACATTACTGTATAACTAAATCAGAGAAAGACAGTCCAAAGAAGAAAACTATAGACCAAAATATCTCATGAATATAGACAAAAAATCCTTAAAAAATATTAGCAAATAAAATTCATCAAAATACAAAATAACTATACTACAAGATCATGCAAAGTTTATTCCAGGAATGCAAGGATTGTTTCATGTTAGAAAAAACACTGTAATCCACCATATTAACAGAACAAGAAGCATATTCACATGATTATGTTAAAATATACAGAGAAAGCATTTGATGCAATTTAATACTAATTCATGATCAGAACACTCAGAAATGTAGGAACAGAGGAAATCTTCCTCAGGTTAATAATAAGCATCTACAAAAAAATCTACAGCTAACATTACAATTAATAGTGAAAGGCAATTCTTTCCCATGTAGTAGGGAATAAAGCAAGGATGTCTGCTCTTCCCACTCTTATTGAATATAGTGCTGGAAATTCTAACCAGTGAGGTAAAGAAAAAAAAAAGGTATACAGATTGGAAAGAAAGATATAAAACTGTCCTTATTGCAGATGTCATAATTGGCTATATAGAAAATTCCAGAGAATCTACAAAATATCTTAGAACTAATAAGTGAGTTCAGCATAGTTTCAGCATACAAGCACAACATTTAAAAAAGCAATTGTATTCCTATATATTAGCAATGAGCACATAGACCCTGAAATTAAAAATACAGTCATTCAAAAATTCAAATACTTAGGTATAAAGTCAACAACATGTGTCTAAAACTACAAAATACTAAAAAGAGAAATCAAAGATGATTTAAATAAATGTAGAGACATATCATGTTTATGCATTAGAAGACTCAACAAAGTAGAGAAGTGAATTCTCACCAAATTGGTCTAAGGTTTATCACAATTCCTGTCAAAATTCTAGTAATGTTTTTTTTATAGATATAAACAAGATAATTCTGAAATTTATATGGAAAGCAAAAGGAACTAGAGTAGCTAAAATGATTTGAAGAAGGAGAATAAAGTGAGAGGAATCAGTGTACCCAAATTCAAAATTTATATATATAGCTACAGTAATCAAGACTATAGTCTTGGCAGGAGGAATAGACACAAAGATCAATGGAACAGAACTGAATATACAGAAGGTAGCCCCCCACATGTACAGCCAAATGATTCTTCACAGAGTTGCAAAAACAATTCAATGAAGGAAGGATAGCCTTTTCAATTCATGTTGCTAGGAAAAAATTGGACTTCAACAGGCATAAACATAACCTTGACCAAAGCCTCTTACCTTATTCAAAAATTTCAAAATGGTTCAAAGACTTAAAAGTAAGATGTAAAACTATAAAATTTTTAGAATATAATGTAAGAGAAAATCTACTGGACTTAGGACTTTTTAAAATCTTAGACATAACACCTAAAATACTCCTTTAAAAAATCAATAAATTAGACTTCATATGAATAAAACTAGAAAACTTTTCCAGTCCTAAAGACATTAAGAGTATGAAAAATCAAGCTACAGTCTAGGATAAAAAATTGGTAAAGTTCATATCAGACAAAAGTCTCTTATCTAAACATATAAAGAACTCCCCAAACTCAAGAGTAATGAAATAAATAATCCAATTATAAGATAACCAAAAGATATGAACAAACATTTCATCAAAGACATCAAATCCATGAAAAGATCTTTAATATCGCTAGTCATTATGGAAATGCAAAATAGGATCACCATTAGGTATCAGTACAGACCTTTCAGAATGATTAAAATAAAAAACAATGACACTACCAAATACTGGTGAGGATGGAAAAACCTGGATCACTCATACATTGCTGGTAATAATTTAAAATGGTAGAACAGCAACTACCATATAATCCAGCAGTTGTACTCTTGGGTATTAATCTCAGAGAAATGGAAAGGTATGATCACATGAAAACTTGTACACAAATGTTTATACCAGCATTACTCAAAATAGTCAAAAATGTAAACAATCTGAATACCCACCAACTTGTGAAACGATAAACAAACTGTGACATGCCCATACTTTGGAATACTACTTAGCAATAAAAATAAAAAATTGATACCTGAAACAACCTGGATGAACCTTCAAAGAATTATACTGTTAAAAAAGCCAATCCCCAAAGATTACATAATGTATGCTTCCATTATATAACATTCTTGAAAATATAAAATTATAGAAATGGAGAATATATTAGTGGTGGCCAGAGGAAAGGGGGTGCTTTCATAAAAGGGAAAAATGAGGGATCATTGAGGAAATGTTCTTTATCTTGACAATATCAAAGTCAATGTCTTATTTGTGAAGTATTATAGTTTTGCAAGATGTCATTATTGGGGAAACTGGGTAAAGGGTACAAAGAATCTTCATGTATTATTTCTTATAATTCCATGTGAATTCATAATTACCTCAAAATAAAAAGTCTAATTACAAAGAAAAAATATGAGCATGTCATTTCCATTCTCAAAACACTTTGATGGTTGTCTGTATATTATATTATACAGTAGCTCTGTATATCACAATGCCCTTCAAAATCCAACTCCTGATCAATTATCTCCCTAGCCCCACTTACCACCACTGCCTCCCCATCTTTCTTCTCCTCCCTCCTCACAGCATTAAATGTTCAGACCAGCCAGAAAATCTATATATGACCTCTGTGAGATTTTCTTTAAAAGCACGACTTAGAACCTTTGTTCAGATTAGATAAAAGATGTCTCTGCTTCAGGTAGAGGAAGACATATGTTAGAAATCACAGCTAGGTGGGCAAAGAATGGGTTATATTTCCATAAGTACTTAGGTCTTCATTGATTCTCACTTAGTCCGTGTACATATATTCCTTACTGGGCTCAAGTCCTGGAAATTCTATCTCCTGAATAGAGATAGTTCTTATCATCATTCTTTATTGAGTGTCACCCCCTCCATCCAGCCAGTATTACAATTGTCTGATTTCCTGAAGCTCTACCCCACTATATTAGAAACTTCTAGTGGACAGGGAATATGTCTGATTTATCAGTTTGCCCAGGGCCCAACCCAGGGCCTGGCACAGAGTAGGTTCTCAGGTAGTGTTTGGGGAACTGAATCAAATTTGTTGAGCCCCTCAACTGAGTTTTCCCTTCCTCCAGTTTCCTCTGATTCTCAGAAGCTAAAGGACTTTTCAGCTACTTTATGGATCTAGGTGGGTGGAAAACAGAACCTTGTTTAAACCATAAAAGTGCTTGAATCATTGTACTGTATCCAAGCCAGATGCTTTTTAAGGTGCCCTGGGTTTAAGGCCACAAGTTAAGCAGGCAAGGCATTGCTTAGAGCTCCTGACATGAAGAAGACTAATTGAGATGGAGCCATCTGTGCAGAAGGCCCTCCCTCCATGTTGGTAATTACAATGAGCTGTACCATTTTCTGCTTTGGGTTTGAATTTCTATTCCTGCATTTTAGGAGCACTTTACTGCTTGGCCCGTTATTTATTATTCAGTTCTTTGATTTTCAGTAACATGTCCTCTGCATTGAGGGCAGAAGTCCAAAAAATGTATCATTAATTAAAGACTTTTTAAAATCATGGACAGAAACCATAATAAAGAAGAAAAACAAGAAATGCAAAATTAGCCCCCTCACCTGTTTCACCTTTTTTTTTTCTTTAAACAAGTTCAAAACTGGTCTCAGCATTTCTTGGGATCCAGACTTTTATTGAGTTCCTCCTGTGTGTATAGTCCAAGAGGGGTTTTTGATGTAGTTGACAAGAAAAAATGCAGACACACAGAAAGAATATTTCAACAACCAGTGACACATCTGTGGTGGTTTTAAGGAGCTTTCTAATCTCCCTACAGGAATGAATGAATTTCTTCCCTCACTGGGAGTGCTGGAAGTGACAATTGGAATATGGCCCTCATATTTCAACTTGTATCAGGAATTTCCTCATTTGTAAAGAGCTGCCTTGTCTAATGTCATGTCCCCTTTCCACAGCTGAGGCAAACAGGTATGCCTCCAATGAGTGATAAATACAGGGATATATATATAAAGGCTTAACCACCTTACCCCAACTCAAGACAACTCTGAAGGATCATTCCAGTTTCAGAATTCCCTGTAGGATTACCTGAGGCCTCTGCTGATACTCTATCACAGCTCAGTTCTCTCTCTGCCCAATCCTGTGTCCTTTCCTCCCTTTACATAGTTGTTGATCTCAAAGTACTCCTAATATTTTATCTCCTGCATGCTAATCTCTGACTCTGATTTCCAGGGACTCCAACCTGTAACATCTTTCTTCAGGGGTCCCAGAGTGGATCTTGAACACATTGGGTTCCTCTGCTAGGTTGTGAGTTTCTCAAGGGCAATGATTTTTGGATCTTACCAAATTTGAGCCCATTGCCTGGTAGGTACATAACATATGTTCAGGAAATGTTGGTAGAATTTAATTTAATAGCTCTGATAAAGGAATAAATGACTGGGGAAAGAAAGTTCTCAGAAGTGCACTGATTCAGAAAAAATATATAAGTACTATACTAGGATATCTGTCATCTATTTATCAATCATATTTCTATCATTATCATCAATTCAGAAATTCTAAAAATAGTTATTACTAGCCCTAGTTTGCAAATGTGGAAACTAAAGCTCAGTAGGTTTAAGTAACTTTGCCCAAGTTCTTCTAGTTAGTAAGTGGCAGGGCCCAGATTTAAACTGAGGTGCAGCTAACCCCAAAGTTTGTCTTTCACAGAGACTCTAAGAGATGGCCTCACAAGAAAAATGTGTTTGAGTTAATGTCCTTTCACTCTCAATTGCTTGTGTGTATCTCTTTTTTTCCTTGCAAATTTTAAATGAGAATCTTGTGAGCCCATGTGAAAAGGAGTAATAAGCTATAGGACTTTTAAAATGTACCAAAGGATGGTATGTGAGGAAATCTTTTTTCTGTCTTTGTATTTCTTGGGTCATTTTTCTTTCCAGTCAATTCCTATACATTTTTAGTTGAAAAAAAATGTTATTGTAAAATATAGTATACAGAAAGGGTATTTTATATATATATATATATATACATACATATATATTAGCACATATTTGTATGGTGATACAATACAAATAATGCAATATAATACAAATAATACAATATACTAACAATATACAATATAATGTATAACACAATACAATACAATGATAATAACCACTAAAGTCAACAAATAAAATATTACTGTCTCCCTAGCCTTTCCCCATGTATCCCTAGTCAATTGTAACTCCTGCCTCTCTCTCAGTGGTAACCATAGCTTTGATTTTATAGTAATAATTTCTTTGCTTTTCTTTATAGTGATGCATGTGTATATGTACCTCTAAACAATTTAGAGCAGGAGTTGGTAAACTGTGGCTTGTAGGTCCAATGTGGCCCACTGCTTGTTTTTGTAAATGGAATTTTATTGGAACACAGCCATGCTTATTAATATATGTTTTACCTATGGCTGATTATGCACTAAACAGCAGCGTTGAAGAGCTGCAAAGAGACCAAATAAGGCCTGCAAAGCATAAATTGTTTATTATATGGCCCTTTAACAGAAAAAGTTTCCAATCTCTCACCTAGATTAGCTTTTCCTCTTCCTGAAGAGAATTATACAATAAGGACTCTTTTGTGACTTGCTTTTTTCCTCCTCAATATTTTATTTTGAAAGATTGGTCCACAGTGAATCTTATTCATTTCTAAGGATCACCTGCTAACATATATAAAGAACTATTAATTTCATATTCCTATTTTAACTTATTTTATTACATTGACTTGTATTTTTGACTATTTATAAATTAATATACTGTAATCCATAGTGATGTATCAATTTACATTCCCACCAACAGTGTATGAGGTGGCCTATTCTCTACACCCTCTCCAAAGTTTGTTGTTTATAGATGTTTATAGACTTCTGTTTTGTTTTTTACATCTCTTTTGGAGTATAATTGCTTTACAGTGTTGTGATAGCTTCTGCTGTATAACAAAGTGAATCAGCCACATGTACACATATATCCCCATATCCTCTCCCTCTTGAGACTCCCTGCCACTCTCTCTATCCCACTCCTCTAGTTGGTCACAAAACACATAGCTGATCTCCCTGTGCTATGCAGCTTCTTCCCACTAGCTATCTATTTTATATTTGGTAATCTATATATGTCAATGCTACTCTCTTACTTGATCCCAACCAACTACCCCTCCAACCCCCCATGTCCTCAAGTCCATTCCCTATGTCTAGATATTTCTTCCTGGCATGCCACTAGGTTCATCAGAACAAATTTGTTTTTTTTTTTAGATTCCATATATATATGTTAGCATACGGTATTTGTTTTCCTCTTTCTGACTTACTTCACTCTGTATGACAGATTCTAGGTACAACCACTTCACTACAAATAGCTAAATTTCATTTCATTTTATGGTGGAGTAATATTTCATTGTATATATGTGCCACATCTTCTTTATCCATTCATCTGTTGATGGACACGTAGGTTGCTTCCATGTCCTGGCTATTGTAAATGGAGCTGCAATGAACATTTTGATACATGACACTTTTTGAATTATGGTTTTCTCAGGGTATATGCCCAAGGTGGGAATGCTGGGTCGCATGGTAGTTTTATTTCTAGTTTTTTAAGGAACTTCCATACAGTTCTCCATAGTGCCCGTATCAATTTACATTCCCACCAACAGAGCAAGAGGGTTCCCTTTTCTCCACACTCTCTTCAGCATTTATTGTTTCTAGATTTTTGATGACAGCCATTTTGAATGGTGTGAGATGATATCTCATTGAAGTTTTGATTTGCATCTCTCTAATGATTAATGATGTTGAGCATTCTTTCATGTGTTTGTTGGCAGTCTGTATATCTTCTTTGGAGAAATGTCTATTTAGGTCTTCTGCTCATTTTTGGAGTTGTTTGTTTTTTTGGTTACTGAGCTGCATGAGCTTCTTGTAAATTTTGGAGATTAATCCTTTGTCAGTTGCTCCATTTGCAAATATTTTCTCCCATTCTGAGGGTTGTCTTTTCATCTCGTTTATGGCTTCCTTTGCTGTGCAAAAGCTTTGAAATTTCATTAGGTCCCATTTGTTTATTTTTGTTTCTATTTCCATTTCTCTAGGAGGTGGGTTAAAAAGGATCTTGCTGTGATTTATGCCATAGAGTGTTCTGCCTAGGTTTTCCTCTAAGGGTTTGATAGTTTCTGGGCTATAATTTACGTCTTTAATCCATTTTGAGCTTATTTTTGTGTATGGTGGTAGGGAGTGATCTAATCTCATACTTTTATATGTACCTGTCCAGTTTTCACAGCACCACTTATTGAAGAGGCTGTCCTTTCTCCACTGTACATTCCTGCCACCTTTATCAAAGATAAGGTGACCATATGTGTGTGGGTTTACCTCTGGGCTTTCTATCCTGTTCCATTGATCTATATTTCTGTTTTTGTGCCAGTAACATACTGTCTAGATTACTGTAGCTTTGTGGTATAGTCTGAAGTCAGCGAGCCTGATTCCTCCAGCTCCATTTTTCGTTCTCAATATTGCTTTGGCTATTCGAGTCCTTTGTGTTTCCATACAAATTGTGAAATTTTTTGTTCCAGTTCTGTGAAAAATGCCAGTGGTAGTTTGGTAAGGATTTCACTGAATCTGTAATTGCTTTGCGTAGAAGAGTCATTTTCACAATGTTGATTCTTCCAGTCCAAGAACATGGCATATCTCTCCATCCATTTGTATCATCTTTAATTTCTTTCATCAGTGTCTTATAATTTTCTGCATACAGGTATTTTGTCTCCTGAGGTAGGTTTAGTCCTAGATATTTTATTCTTCTTGTTGCAATGGTAAATGGAAGTGTTTTCTTAATTTTACTTTCAAATTTTTCATCATTAGTGTATAAGACGGCCAACGATTTCTGTGCATTAATTTGGTATCCTGCTACTTTACCAAATTCATTGATTAGCTCTAGTAGTTTTCTGGTAGCATCTTTAGGATTCTCTATGTATAGTATCATGTCATCTGCAAACAGTGACAGCTTTACTTCTTCTTTTCTGATTTGGATTCCTTTTATTTCCTTTTCTTCCTGATTGCTGTGGCTAAAACTTCTAAAAATATGTTGTATAAGAGTGGTGAGAGTCGGCAACCTTGTCCTGTTCCTAATCTTAGTGGAAATGATTTCAGTTTTTCACCATTGAGAATGATGTTGGCTGTGGGTTTATCATACATGGCCTTTATTATGTTGAGGAAAGTTCCCTCTATGCCTACTTTCTGCAGGGTTTGTATCATAAATGGGTATTGAATTTGTTGAAAGCTTTCTCTGCATCTATTGAGATGATCATACGGTTTTTCTCATTCAATTTGTTAATACGGTGTATCACATTGATTGATTTGCATATTTTGAAGAATCCTTGCATCCCTGGAATAAACCCCACTTGATCATTGTGTATGATCCTTTTAATGAGCTGTTGGACTCTGTTTGCTAGTATTTTGTTGAGGATTTTTGCATCTATGTTTATTAGTGATACTGGCCTGTAGTTTTCTTTCTTTGTGACATCTTTGTCTGGTTTTGCTATCAGGATGATGGTGGCCTCATAGAATGAGTTTGGGAGTGTTCCTCCCTCTGCTATATTTTGGAAGAGTTTGAGAAGTATAAGTGTTAGCTCTTCTCTAAATGTTAGATAGAATTCTCCTGTGAAGCCATCTGGTGCTGGGCTTTTGTTTGTTGGAAGATTTTTAATCACAGTTTCAATTTCAGTGCTTGTGATTGGTCTGTTCATATTTTCAATTTCTTCCTGGTTAGTCATAGCAAGTTGTGCATTTCTTAGAATTTGTCCATTTCTTCGAGGTTGTCCATCTTATTGGCATAGAGTTGCTTGTAGTAATCTCTCAGTATCTTGTATTTCTGCAGTGTCAGTTGTCACTTCTCCTTTTTCATCTCTAATTCTATTGATTTGAGTCTTCTCCCTTTTTTTCTTGATGAGTCTAGCTAATGGTTTATCAATTTTGTTTATCTTCTCAAAGAATCAGCTTTTAGTTTTATTGATCTTTGCTATAGTTTCCTTCATTTCTGTTTCATTTATTTCTTGTCTGATCTTTATGATTTCTTTCCTTCTCCCAACTTTGGGTGTTTTTTTTTGTTGTTGTTGTTCTTCCTCTTATTGCTTTAGGTACAAGATTAGGTTCTTTATTTCGGATGTTTACTGTTTCTTAAAGTAGGATTGTATTGCTATAATCTTCCCTCTTAGAACTGCTTTTGCTGCATCCCACAGGTTTTGCGTTGTCGTGTCTCCATTGTCATTTGTTTCTAGGTACTTTTTGATTTCCTCTGTGATTTCTTCAGTGATCGCTTCGTTATTAAGTAGTGCATTGTTTAGCCTCCATGTGTTTGAAATTTTTTTACAGATATTTTCCTGTTAGTGATATCTAGTCTCATAGCATTGTGGTCGGAAATGATACTTGATACAATTTCAATTTTCTTACCTTTACCAAGGCTAGACTTGTGACCAAAGATATGATCTATCCTGGTGAATGTTCCATGAGCATTTGAGAAAAATGTGTATTCTGTTGTTTTTGGATGGATTGTCCTATAAATATCAATTAAGTCCATCTTGTTTAATGTATCATTTAAAGCTTGTGTTTCCTTATTTATTTTGATTTTGGATGATCTGTCCATTGGTGAAAGTAGGGTGTTAAAGTCCACTACTAGGATTGTGTTACTGTCGGTTTTCCATTTTATGGCTGTTAGTATTTGCCTTATGTATTGAGGTGCTGCTATGTTGGGTGCATAAATATTTACAATTGCTATATCTTCTTCTGGGATCGATCCCTTGATCATTATGTAGTGTCCTTCTTTGTCTGTTCTAATAGTCTTTATTTTAAAGTCTGTTTTGTCTGATATGGGAATTGCTACTCCAGCGCTCTTCTGATTTCCATTTGCATGGAATATATTTTCCCATCCCCTCACTTTCAGTCTGTATGTTTCCCTGGGTCTGAAGTGGGTCTCTTCTAGACAACATATATATGGGTCTTGTTTTTGTATCCATTCAGCCAGTATTTGTCTTTTGGTGGGAACATTTAATCCATTTTCATTTAAGGTAATTATCAATATGTATGCTCCTATTCCCATTTTCTTAATTGTTTTGGGTTTGTTATTGTAGGTCATTTCCTTGTCTTGTGTTTCTTGCCTAGAGAAGTTCCTTTAGCATTTGTTGTAAAGCTGGTTTTGTGGTGCTGAACTCTTTCAGCTTTTGCTTGTCTGTGAAGGTTTTAATTTCTCCATCAAATCTGAATGAGCTCCTTGCTGGGTAGAGTAATCTTTGTTGTAGGTTTCTCCCTTTCATCACTTTCAATATGTCCTGCCACTCCCTTCTGGCTGGCAGAGATTCTGCTGAAAGTTCAGCTGTTAACCTTATGGGGGTTCCCTTGTGTGTTATTTGTTGTTTTTCCCTTGCTCCTTTTAATATGTTTTCTTTGTATTTAATTTCTGATAGTTTGATTAATATGTGTCTTGGTGTGTTTCTCCTTGGATTTATCCTGCATGGGACTCTCTGTGTTTCCTGGACTTGATTAACTATTTCCTTTCCCATATTAGGGAAGTTTTCAACTATAATCTCTTCAAATATTTTCTCAGTCCCTTTCTTTTTCTCTTCTTCTTCTGGAACCCCTATAATTCGAATGTTGGTACGTTTAATGTTGTCCCAGAGGTCTCTGAGACTGTCCTCAGTTCTTTTCATTCTTTTTTCTTTATTCTGCTCTGCAGTAGTTATTTCCACTATTTTATCTTCCAGGTCACTTATCCATTCTTCTGCCTCAGTTATTGATCCCTTCTATTTTAAATTTCATTTATTGTGTTGTTCATCATTGCTTGTTTTCTCTTTAGTTCTTCTACGTCCTGTTAAATGTTTCTTGCATTTTCTCTCTTCTATTTCCAAGATTTGGATCATCTTTACTATCCTTATTCTGAATTCTTTTTCAGGTAGACTGCCTGTTTCCTGTTTACTTGTTTGCTCTGGTGGGTTTTTACCTTGCTCCTTCACCTGATGTGTGTTTTTCTGCCGTCTTATTTTGCTTATCTTATTGTGTTTGGGGTTTCCTTTATGCAGGCTGCAGGTTTGTAGTTCCCATTGTTTTTGGTGTCTGTACCCAGTGGCTAATGTTGGTTCAGTGGGTTGTGTAGGCTCCCTGGTGGAGGGGACTAGTGCCTGTGTTCTGGTGGATGAGGCTGGATCTTGTCTTTCTGGTGGTCATTTCCACTTCTGGTGGTGTGTTTTGGGGTTTCTATGGCCTTATTTTGATTTTAGACAGCCTCTCTGCTAATGAGTGGGTTGTGTTCCTGTCTTGCTAGTTGTTTGGCATAGGATGTCCAGCACTGTAGCTTGCTGGTCGTTGAGTGAAGCTGGGCCTTTGTGTTGAGATGGAGATATCTGGGAGATTTTCACCGTTTGATATTTTGTGGAGCTGGGATGTCTCTTGTGGACAGTGTCCTGAAGTTGCCTCTGCCACCTCAGTGGCACAGCCCTGATGCCTGTCTGGAGCTCCAAGAGCCTGTCTTTCACACAGCTCAGAAAAAAAGGGAGAAAAAATAGAAAGAAAGAGGATAAAATAAAATTAAGTAAGATTAAATAAAATAAAGTTATTAAAATGAAAAATAATTATTAAGAAAAAAATTTTTTAAGTAAGAAAAAAAGTGAGAAAACTGGATGAAGAGAACCCTAGGAGAAATGGTGAGAGCAATGTTATACAGGAAAAAATCTCACACAGAAGCATACACATAAGCACTCATAAAAAGTGGAAAAGGGGAAAAAATAATACATCTTGCTCCCAAAGTCCACCTCATGTGGAATGATTCTTTGTCTATTCAGGTATTCCACAGATGCAGGGAACATCAAGTTGATTGTGGAGCTTTAATCTGCTGCTTCTGAGGCTGCTGGGAGTAATTTCCTTTCTCTTCTTTGTTCGCACAGCTCCCGGGGTTCAGCTTTAGATTTGGCCCCGCCTCTGCATGTAGGTCACCTGAGGGCATCTGTTCTTCGCTCAGAGAGGACGGGGTTAAAGGAGCAGCTGATTTGGCAGTTCTAGCTCACTATGGTCGAGGGGAGGGAGGGATACTTATGCAAGGCAGGCTTGCAGCGGCATAGGCCTGTGTGACGTTGCACCAGCCTGAGGCGCACTGTGCCTTCTCCCTGGGAAGTTGTCCCTGGGTTAAGGGACCCTGGCAGTGGCGGGCTGCACAGGATCCCTGGAGGGGCCGTGTGGATAGTGACCTGTGCTTGCACACAGGCTGCTTGGTGGCTTCAGCAGCAACCTTAGCATCTCATGCCCGTCTCTGCGTTCCGGGCTAATAGCCGTGTCTCGCTCCCATCTCTGGAACTCCTTTAAGCAGTGCTGTTAATCCCTGATTGCTAGTTTTGATATCATATTTTCATAGGGATGATTTCCTACCTTTCCATTATGTTTGTCAATGATTTTTCCCATTTTGTAATCTTCCTTTTTCTTGTATACTCTTTCCTTTTTCACCTAGAGAAGTGCCTTTACCATTTGTTGTACAGCTTGTTTGGCAGTGCTGAATTTGTTTAGCTTTTGCTTTTCTGTAAAGCCTTTGATTTCTACATCGAATCTGAATGAGATCCTTGCTGGGTAGAGTATTCTTGTTCTTCCCTTTCATCATGTGATATATTTGGTTTCCTCAACTTTAAGATTATGAATTCAATCTCCAGCCATAACCATTCCATTTTCAAGCCCTTCTAATGATTTTTCAATTTATGTGATCTTATTTATCATTTTATGGGTATACTTTTTTTAATCTATAACTGCTTTTTTCCTAGAATAGACTGCTTTTGTTTTATGATTATAATAACTTATTGATATCTCTGAGGATACTAATTAATACTTTTAAGTACCTTGTTTCATGAGTTATCATTCTTCCAAATTTATCATTCTATTTGTTCATTTTGGAACTTCTGTTTTATGCTGTTGATTTTCTTTAAATGTGCAAAATCTTGCTTATCAATGTATATTTATCAATGTAATACTGTCTTGTTTAGTGTCAATGGAAGGTGTAGGGTCCTCTGCAATTAGGTAAGTCTGTTTCCTTAATAATTCTTTCTGATCAATAATATAGCGGACACAGTGTTAGAGACTGGAGGCATGTCTACTGACTGATTTCACTTTAGTGAGCTTGAGCTAATAGCAGAAAGAGAGACAGACAGGCTGTTCAGTCCAATTCTATCTGCTTCTTCCAGGAATTACTAAAAATGTCTAATACATTGACAGCACTTTCTCCTTTGTTTATAATACTGGTTATAGATTCATTCTTTTCTGTACAATGTCTACATTGTACTATTTATCGACTTTTCCTTTGTGGCCTAGTATGTGATACCATGATTATTTGTAAAGATCATATATTATGTTTGTATGGGATAAAGTTATATACTTAAATGGGAAATAAAACTTGATTGTGTTTCAAAATTTATCTACAACCTTACTTCTTTTTTGACCACTTCATCTGTCAAGGACTTTTAAAGGCTAAAGTCTCTTGCTACTGTGTTTCTGTCAATTTCTACTTATATTTCTAAGGCGTTTTTCTTCATAAATTTTAATGCAATGTTATTTGAAATATAAATGTTCATGGCCATAATCCTTTAATTTTTAATATGAAATAACTTTCTTTGTTCAGTTTAAAGCTTTTTCCTGCATTACTCCTCCTTTTGCAGTATTTTATAATGTATAGAGCCTCCTTTTAATTTAATGAGTAGATATCTTAAAGTTCTACAAAAACTTTCCTATATGTCAGCCCCAAGCTTGACATGCTATGTTTTTTGTTTTGAGCAATATAAGATTAGTTTAACAGCTTACTAGCCCACTTACTGTCTTTATGAACATAATCTGGCATATTGGATCCAGATAACATCATCATTCTTCTATAATACAGCTTTTAAAAAATTTTTGTTTTTACATTTTTATTGTTTTATAACCAAATTTACAGTAATTATTTCAACATAACTCATTATTTATACTTGGTTCTGTACTCATCCAACAGTCTTTTGATAAATTATTTATGTGTATTTCAAATCTTAATAGATTTGGGACCATATTGATAGATTTCAGAATACTTTTTCAATTAAGAAAATAATACATTAGTGATATATGTGCATATGTGTACATGAGAGAATATCTTTATGTTGTCCTGCAAAATAAAAATAGGAATAAAATTCTCAGGTCACACACTTTCCTTCTCAAAACCCTCAAGGTATTATTTGGTTTAAAGAATTGTGAGGTCAGTGTGAATATTTTTCTTTCCTAGATAACTCGTTTTGTGGGCTGATATGTTTTAAGACTCTTCTTTTTATATGTGAAATGAAAAATATTGAAAATACATTTCTAGGCATAGAGTCTAGTATAGAGTGAGCATTTCTATGTGTATAATATCTTTGCTCATCTTAGGATCATAGAAATATATTATCTATTTAACTTTGATTAATGTTTCTATTCAGTAATTGCTATTTCATTCTCAATAATGTTAGTAAGGCATATGCAATATCTCTATTTGTTGATTCATTGTAAATGCTCCCTTTATAATATTTTCATCTGATCATTCTTTTATTTTGAATTCTAGAATAGCGTCTCAAGATTATTCATCATAACACTAATTCCAGTTAACACAGTTTCAATCATGTTCTTTATTGCCTTCAATGTGTATTTCAACTATGTTATTTTGGATTTAGTCTCCAAGAAATCCTTCTTGACTTTATTCACTTCTTATTTTGTTGCAACCTGGTACATTTTCATCCTCATTTTTTTCACTCTTCATCAACCTGTTGTCATTGTTTATTCTTGCTGCTTATACTTTTGCATGTTTATTGTGGATGCCATCATTTTTTAATATTTTTTTCTGAATTCTGCATATAAATCACTTTAAAGAAGGTAAGGGATATTTAGACTCTGTATATATTTTAAAAACAAAACAAAACAGCTCTCCCTTGGTCCCACTGTATGACTGCTTCTGTGTTCCCTCAGTTCTAAAGCTGGAAGGCAGGCTGATATACATAAAAATTTCTAATTCATTTCCTAGTTGCTAATTTGCATTCGCTATGAGACACTATTTTCCTATTCACATGGCCTGATTTTCTGATGGAGTACAATAAGAACTACAATTCTTAAAAGTTATGTCACACCAGTGTTTTTCCTATATCCCTGCCTAGATCATTTTGCCTATGGGAACCAAAGTTCTCAGAATACAATGAACGAATCATCCTGGTCTTCACCTCACTTATTGTACACTTGGTCTTTGGAAGACACAGTCTCTGGTTGGATTCAGTAAAAGTGATATACAAGAGAAGGTTGGTATTCCTCTGATATCTGCATTTTCTGAGTAAGGGGAGTGTTGTTCAACTTTCTATTAGCTCAACGTAATCGTTAGAGAAATGCAAATCCAAACCACACTGAGGTATCACCTCACACCACTCAGAATGGCCATCATTATAAAATCTACCAACAATAAATGCTGGAGAGGGTGTGGAGAAAAGGGAACACTCTTGCACTGTTGGTGGGAATGTAAATTGATACAGCCACTATGGAGAACAGTATGGAAGTTCCTCAAAAAACTAAAAATAGAACTACCTTATGACCCATAAATCTCACTACTGGGCATATACCCTGAGAAAACCATAATACAAAAGGATGCATGTATCTCAATGTTCATTGCAGCACTATTTACAATAGCCAGGACATAGAAGAAATGTAATGTAAATGTCCATCAAAAAATGAATGGATAAAGAAGATGTGGCACATGTATAAAATGGAATATAAACCATAAAAAGAAACAAAATTGAGTTATTTGTAGTGAGGTAGATGGACCTAGAGTCTGTCATACAGAGTGAAGTAAGTCAAGAGTGAAGTAAGTCATAAAGAGAAAAACCATATGCTAACACATATATATGGAATCCAAACAAAAAACAGGTTCAGATGAACCTAGGGGCAGGACAAGAATAAAGATGCAGACGTAGAGAATGGATTGGAGGACATGGGCAGAGGGGAAGGGGAAGCTGCGATGAAGTGAGAGAGTTGCATTGACAAATATACACTATCAAATGTAAAATACATAGCTAGTGGGAAGCAACTACATAGAACAGGGAGATTAACTTGGTGTTCTGTGACCACCTAGATGGGTGGGATGGGGGGAGTTTCAAGAGGAAGGGAGTATGGGGATATATGTATACATATCGCTGATTCACTTTGTAATAAAGCATAAACTAACACAACATTGTAAAGAATTATACTCCAATAAAGATGTAGAAAAAACAAACTAGATCTAAGAGGCAAGAAAAATAGAAATTGCTTTTATAAAATGTTAAAGACAGTATTTATTAATTCACATGATCCAAGTTAATAGTTGTTATAAAAAATAGGTATCTGTGTCACAAAAAGAAAGTAGATAAAAGTTGAAGTATGTTCCTACCTCAAGTTCATGAATCAAATTATGCCATGAGGCAACTCCTAACTAGTTACCTAAATTAAATTATCCTTACACTTAGAGTTTGCTACCAGATTTTTAAATTAGATATAAATTTGAGTTTCAATGTGAGACGGAGGTTATATCTTTCTTCTGAGTATTTATAAGTATATTAGTAGAATGTTGACAGAGGTTGTATTCAGAGCTACTGTTACATGTCTACATTCCCCCTCACAAGAGCTTTATGGAGGAATGATTGATGTGCAATAAAATACACATGCTTAAAATATACAATTTGGTGAGCTTTCATGTATGCAACTGTGAAATGATAACTACAATCAAGATAGTAAACATATCTGTTTTTTAATTATTAATTATTTTTTTATTTAAGTATACTTGATTTACAATGTTGTGTTAGTTTCAGGTGTATAGCAAATTGATTAAGTTATAGTGGGAAGATGGCAGAAGAGTAAGATGCGGAGATCACTTTCCACCCCACAGATACACCAGAAATACATCTACACGTGGAACAACTCCTACAGAACACCTACTGAACGCTGGCAGAAGACCACAGACCTCACAAAAGGCAAGAAACTCCCCACGTACCTGAGTAGGGCAAAAGAAAAAAGAATAAACAGAGACAAAAGAATAGGGATGGGACCTGCACCAGTGGGAGGGAGCTGTGAAGGAGGAAAGGTTTCCACACAAAGGAAGCCCCTTTGAGGGCGTAGACCGCGGGTGGCGGAGGGGGAAAGCTTCGGAGCCATGGAGGAGAGCACAGCAAGAGGCATGCGAAGGGCAAAGTGGAGAGATTCCCGCACAGAGGATTGGTGACAACCAGCACTCACCAGCCCGAGAGGCTTGTCTGCTCACCCACCGGGATGGGCGGAGGCTGAGAGCTGAGGCTCTGACTTCAGAGCACAGGGAGAGGACTGGGGTTGGCGGCGTGAACACAGCCTGCAGGGGGTTCGTGCACCACGGCTAGCCAGAGGGAGTCCGGGGAAAAGTCTGGACGTGCTGAAGAGGAAAGAGACTTTTTCTTCCTTCTTTGTTTCCTGGTGTGCGAGGAGAGGGGATTAAGAGCGCTACTTAAAGGAGCTCCAGAGACGGGCACGAGCCACAGCTAAAAGCACAGGCCTGGGAGATGGGCATAAGACACTAAGGCTTACTGCCACCAACAAGAAGCCTGTGTGCGAGCACAGGGCACTATCCACACGCCCATTCCAGGGAGCCTGTGCAGCCCGCCACTGCCAGGGTCCCGGGATCCAGGGACAATTTCTCCGGGAGAACACATGGCGAACCTAAGGCTGGTGCAATGTCACGACAGCCTCTGCCTCCGCAGGCTCGCCCCGCACTCAGTAACCCTCCCTACCCTGGGTCTGACTGAGCCAGAGTCCCCAAAGCAGCTGCTCCTTTACCCCCGTCCTGTCTGAGCGAAGAACAGATGCCCTCCAGCAACCTACATGCCCCAGGAGCTGTGAGAACAAAGAAGAGAAAAGGAAATCTCACCCAGCAGCCTCAGAAGCAGTGGATTAAAGCTTCACAATCAACCTGATGTATCCTGCATCTGTGGAATACCACAATAGACAACAAATAATCCCAAATTGAGGAGGTAGACGTTGAGAGCAAGATTTATGACTTTTTCCACTTTTCCTCTTTTTGTGAGTGTATATGTGTATGTTTCTGTGTGAGATTTTGTCTGTATAGCTTTGCTTCCACCATTTGTCCTAGGGTTCTATCTATCCATATTTTTAAATTTTTTTAATAATTATTTTTTATTTTAATAACTTTATTTTATTTTATCATAGTTTATTTTATTTTACTTTATGTTCTTTCTTTCTTTCTTCCTTCCTCTCTTTCTTTCCTTCTTTCCTTCTTTCCCTCCTTCCTTCCTTCCTTCCTCCTACCCTCCTTCCCTCCCTCCCTCCCTCCTTTCTTTCTTTCCTTCTTTCTTTCTTTCTTCCTTTCTTTCTTCTTTCCTTCTTTCTATTTCTACTAATTCTTCCTTTCTACTTTTTCTCCCTTTTATTCTGAGCCATGTGAATGAAAGGTTCATGATGCTGCAGCCAGGAGTCAGTGCTCTGCCTCTGAGGTGGGAGAGCCAACTTCAGGACACTGGTCCACAAGAGACCTCCCAACTCCACATAATATCAAATGGCAAAAATTTCCCAGAGATTTCCATCTCAACACTAGCAGCCAGCTTCACTCAACGACCAGCAAGATACAGTGCTGGAAAACCTATGACAAACAACTAGCAAGACAGGAACACAACCCCACCCATTAGCAGAGGGGCTGCCTAATATCATAATAAGTCCACAGACACCCCTATACACACCAACAGACGTGGACTTACCCACCAGAAAGGCAAGATCCAGCCTCATCCACCAGAACACAGGCACTAGTCCCCTCCACCAGGAAGCCTACAGAGCCCACTGAACCAACTTTAGCCACTGGGGACAGACACCGAAAACAACAGGAACTACGAACCTGCAGCCTGCAAAAAGGATACCCTAAACACAGTAAGATAAACAAAATGAGAAGACAGAAAAACCCAAAGCAGTTGAAGAAGCAAGATAAAAATCCATCAGATCTAAAAAATGAAGAGGAAATAGGCAGTCTACCTGAAAAAGAATTCAGAATAATGACAGTAAAGATGATCCAAAATCTTGGAAATACAATAGACAAAATGCAAGAAACATTTAACAAGGACCTAAAAGAATGAAATATGAAAAAAGTAATGATGAACAACACAATAAATGAAATTTAAAATACTCTAGATGGGATCCATAGAAGAATAACTGAAGCAGAAGAATGGATAAGTCACCTGGAAGATAAAAGAGTGGAAATAACTACTGCAGAGCAGAATAAAGAAAAAAGAATGAAAAGAACTGACGACAGTCTGAGAGAACTCTGGGGCAACATTAAACACACCAACATTCGCATTATAGGGGGTTCCAGAAGAGGAAGAGAAAGACAAAGGGACTGAGAAAGTGTTTGAAGATATTATAGCTGAAAACTTCCCTAATATGGGAAAGGAAATAGTTAAAAAGTGCAGGAAGCACAGAGAGTCCCATACAGGATAAATACAAGGAGAAATACGCGAAGACACATATTAATAAAACTGTCAAAAATTAAACACAAAGAAAACATATTAAAAGCAGCAAGGGAAAAACAACAAATAACACACAAGGGAATCTCCATAAGGTTAACCACTGATCTTTCAGCAGAAACTCTGCAAGTCAGAAGGGACTGGTAGGACAAATTTAAACTGAGGAAGGAGAAAAACCTGCAACCAAGACTACTCTAGCCAGCAAGGAGTTCATTCAGATTTGATGGAGAAATTAAAACCTTTATAGACAAGCAAAAGCTGAGAGAGTTCAGCACCACCAAACCAGCTTTAAAACAAATGCTAAAGGAACTTCTTTAGGCAAGAAACACAAGAGAAGGAAAAGACCTACAATAACAAACACAAAACAATTAAGAAAATGGGAATAGTAACATAAATATCGATAATTACCTTACTTGTAAATGGACTAAATGCTCCCACCAAAAGGCACAGATTGGCTGAACGGATACAAAAACAAGACCCATATATATGCTGTCTACAAGAGACCCACTTCAGACCTAGAGACACATACAGATTGAAAGTAAGGGGATGGAAAAAGATATTCCATGCAAATGGAAACCAAAAGAAAGCTGGAGTAGAAATTCTCATATCAGACAAAATAGACTTTAAAATAAAGACTATTAGAACACACAAAGAAGGACACTACATAATAATCAAGGGATTGATCCAAGAAGAAGATATAACAATTGTAAATATTTATGACCCCAACATAGGAGCACTTCAACACATAAGGCAAATACTAACAGCCATAAAAGGGGAAATCGACAGTAACACATTCCTAGTAGGGGACTTTAACACCCCACTTTCACCAATAGATATATCATCCAAAATGAAAATAAAAAAGGAAACACAAGCTTTACATGATACATTAAACAAGATGGACTTAATTGATATTTATAGGACATTCCATCCCAAAACAACAGAATAGACATTTTTCTCAAGTGCTCATGGAACATTCTCCAGGATAGATCGTATCTTGGGTCACAAATCAAGCCTTGGGATATTTAAGAAAATTGACATTGTATCAAGTATCTTTTCTGACCACAACACTATGAGACTAGATTTCAATTACAGGAGAAGATTTGTAAAAAATACAAACACATGGAGGCTCAAAAATGCACTACTTAATGACTACGTGATCACTGAAGAAATCAAAGAGGAAATTAAAAAAAATACCTAGAAACAAATGACAATGGAGACATGACGATCCAAAACCTATGGTATGCAACAAAAGCAATTCTAGGAAGGAAGTTTATAGCAATACAATCCTACCTTAAGAAACAGGAAACATCTCGAAAAAACAACCTAAACTTACACCTAAAGCAATTAGAGAAAGAAAAACAACAACCAAAAAAAACCCCAATGTTAGCAGAACGAACAAAATCATAAAAATCAGATCAGAGGTCTTCCCTGGTGGCGCAGTGGATGAGAGTCCGCCTGTTGATGCAGGGGACGCGGGTTCGTGCTCCAGTCTGGGATGATCCCACGTGCCGCGGAGTGGGTGGGCCCATGAGGCGTGGCCGCTGGGCCTGCGTGTCCAGAACCTGTGCTCCACTACAGAAGGGGCCAAAGAGGTGAGAGGCCCGCATATCGCAAAAAAAAAAAAAAAAAAAATCAAATCAGAAATAAATGAAAAAGAAATAAAGGAAATGATAGCAAAAATCAAGAAAACTAAAAGCTGGTTCTTTGAGAAGATAAACAAAATTGATAATCCATTAGCCAGATTCATCAAGAAAAAAAGAGAGAAGTCTCAAATCAATAGATTTATAAATGAAAAAGGAGAAGTAACATCTGACACTGCAGAAATACAAAAGATCATGAGAGCTTACTACTAGCAACCTAATGCCAATAAAACAGACAGGCTGGAAGAAATGGACTAATTCTTAGAAATGCACAACATGCCAAGACTGAATCAGGAAGAAATAGTAAATATGAACACGCCAATCACAAGCACTGAAATTGAAACTGAGATTAAAAATCTTCCAACAGACAAAAGCCCAGGACCAGATGGCTTCACAGGCGAATTCTATCAAACATTTAGAGAAGAGCTAACATCTATCCTCCTCAAACTCTTCCAAAATATAGCAGAGGGCGGAACACTCCCAAACTCATTCTAAGAGGCCAACATCACCTTGATACCAAAACCACACAAGGATGTCACAAAGAAAGAATACTGCAGGCCAATATCACTGATGAACATAGATGCAAAAATCCTCAACAAAATACTAGTAAACTGAATCCAACAGCATATTAAAAGGATCATACACCATGATCAAGTGGGGTTTATTCCAGGAATGCAAGGATTCTTCAGTATATGCAAACCAATCAAAGTGCTACACCATATTAACACACTGAAGGAGAAAAACCATATGGTCATCACAATAGATGCAGAGAAAGCTTTTGACAAAATTCAACACCCATTTATGATAAAAACCCTGCAGAAAGTAGGCATAGAGGGAACTTTCCTCAACAAAATAAAGGCCATATATGACAAACCCACAGCCAACATCGTCCTCAATGGTGAAAAACTGAAAGCATTTCCACTAAGATCAGGAACAAGACAAGGTTGCCCACTCTCACTCTTATTCAACGTATTTTTGGAAGTTTTAGCCACAGCAATCAGAGAAGAAAAGGAAATAAAGGGAATCCAAATCAGAAAAGAAGTAAAGCTGTCACTGTTTGCAGATAACATGATACTATACATAGAGAATCCTAAAGATGCTACCAGAAAACTACTAGAGCTAATCAATGAATTTGGTAAGGTAGCAGGATACCAAATTAATGCACAGAAATTTCTGGCATCCTATACATTAATGATGAGAAATATGAAAGTGAAATCAAGAAAACACTCTCATTTACCATTGCAGCAAAAAGAATAAAGTATCTAGGAATAAACCTACCTAAGGAGACAAAAGGCTTGTATACAGAAAATTATAAGACACTGATGAAAGAAATTAAAGATGATACAAATAGATGGAGAGATATACCATGTTCTTGGATTGGAAGAATCAACGTTGTGAAAATGACTCTACTACCCAAAGCAATCCACAGATTCATTGAAATCCCTATCAAACTACCACTGGCGTTTTTCACATGACTAGAACAAAAAATTTCACAATTTGTATGGAAACACAAAAGACCCCGAATAACCAAAGCAATCTTGAGAATGAAAAACGGGCCTGGAGGAATCAGGCTCCCTGACTTCATACTATACTACAAAGCTACAGTAATCAAGACAGTATGGTACTGGCACAAAATCAGAAAGATAGATCAATGGAACAGGATAGAAAGCCCAGAGATAAAACCACTCTCATATGGTCACCTTATCTTTGATAAAGGAGGCAGGAATGTACAGTGGAGAAAGGACAGCATCTTCAATAAGTGGTGCTGGGAAAGCTGGACAGGTACATGTAAGAGTATGAGATTAGATCACTCCCTAACACCATACACGAAAATAAGCTCAAACTGGATTAAAGACCTAAATGTAAGGCCAGAAACGATCAAACTCTTAGAAGAAAACAGAGGCAGAACACTCTGTGACATAAATGACATCAAGATCCTTTTTGAATCTCTTCCTAGTTAAATGGAAATAAAAACAAAAATAAACAAATGGGACCTAATGAAACTACAAAACTTTTTCATAGCAAAGGAAACCATAAATGAGACCAAAAGACAACCCTCAGAATGGGAGAACATATTTGCAAATGAAGCAACTGTCAAAGGATTAATCTCCAAAATTTATAAGCAGCTCATGCAGCTCAATAATAAAAAAATAAACAATCCAGTTCAAAAATGGGCAGAACACCTAAATAGACATTTCTCCGAAGAAGATATACAGACTGCCAACAAACACATGAAAGAATGCTCAACATCATTAATCATTAGAGAAATGCAAATCAAAACTACAGTGAGATATCATCTCACACCAGTCAGAATGGCCATGATCAAAAAATCTATAAACAATAAATGCTGGAGAGGGTGTGGAGAAAAGGGAACACTCTTGCACTGCTGGTGGGAATGTGAATAGGTACAGCCACTATGGAGAACAGTATGGAGGTTCCTTAAAAATCTACAAATAGAACTACCATATGACCCAGAAATCCCACAACTGAGCATATACCCTGAGAAAACCGTAATTCAAAAAGAGTCGCATACCAAAATGTTCATTGCAGCTCTATTTACAATAGCCCAGAGATGGAAACAACCTAAGTGCCCATCATCGGATGAATGGATAAAGAAGATGTGGCACATATATACAATGGAATATTACTCAGCCATAAAAAGAAACGAAATTGAGCTATTTGTAATGAGGTGGATAGACCTAGAATGTGTCATACAGAGTGAAGTAAGTCAGAAAGAAAAAGACAAATACCGTATGCTAACACATATATATGGAATTTAAGAAAAAAATGTCATGAAGAACCTAGGGCTAAGACAGGAATAAAGATACAGGCCTACTAGAGAATGGACTTGAGGATATGGGGGGAGGAAGGGTAAGCTGTGACAAAATGAGAGAGAGGCATAGACATATATACACTACCAAACATAAGGTAGATATCTAGTGGGAAGCAGCCGCATAGCACAGGGAGGTCAGCTTGGTGCTTTGTGACTGCCTGGCGGGGTGGGATAGGGAGGGTGGGAGGGAAGGAGACGCAAGAGGGACGAGATATGGGAACATATGTATATGTATAACAGATTCACTTTGTTATAAAGCAGAAACTAACACACCATTGTAAAGCAATTATACTCCAATAAAGATATAAGAAAAAATTGATTGGATTATATATATACATATATGTGTGTGTGTATATATATATATATATATATATATATATATTCTTTTCCCATACAGGTTATTACAAAATATTGAGTATAGGTCCCTGTGCTACACAGTAGCTTTTTGTTGTTTACCTATTTTACATATAGTAGTGTGTATATGTTAATCCCAATCTCCTAATTTATCTCTTCCCCGCATCCTTCCCCTTTGGTAGCCATAAGTTTGATTTCTATGTCTGTGACTGTTTCTGTTTTGTAAATCAGTTAATTTGTATCATTTTTTTTAGATTCCACATATAAGAGATATGTGATATTCATCTTTTCTGACTTACTTCACCTAGTATGATAATCTCTAGGTCCATCCATGTTGCTTCAGTTGGCATTATTTCTTTATTTTTTCTGGCTGACTAATATTCTATTGTGTGTTTGTGTGTATATCTATCTATATCTATATCTATCTATCTATCTATATATATATATATATATATATATGCCACATCTTCTTTATCATTTTATCTGTTAGATAGATATTTAGGTTGCTTCCATGTCTTGACTAATGTAAATAGTGATACAATGAGCATTGGGGTGAATGTATCTTTTCAAATTATGGCTTTCTCTGGTTATATGCCTAGGAGTGGGATTGCAGGATCATGTGGTAGCTCTATTTTTAGTTTATTAAGGAACCTCCATACTTTTCTCCATAATGATTGTCCCACAAACAGTGTAGTAGGGTTCCCTTTTCTCCACACCGTCTCCAGCATTTATATTTTGTAGACTCTTTATCATGGCCATTCTGACTGGTGTGACATGATACCTCATTGTAGTTTTGATTTGCATTCCTCTAATTAGCGATATTTAGCACCCTTTCATGTGCATTTTGGCCATCTGTATGTCTTCTTTGGAGCAATGTCAATTTAGATCTTTCTATTTTTTAACTGGGTTGTTTGTTTTTTTGATATTGAGCTGTTTGTATATTTTTGAGATTAATCCCTTGTAGGCCACTTCCTTTGCAAATATTTTCTTCCATTCTGTAGGTTGTCTTTTCATTTTGTTTATGGTTTCCTTTGCTGTGCAAAATCTTTTAAGTTTAATTATGTTCCATTTGTTTATTTTTGTTTTTATTCCATTACTCTAGAAGATGGATCCAAAAAGTATTGCTGCAATTTATGTCATAGAGTGTTCTGCCCATGTTTTCCTCAAGGTGTTTTATAGTATCCAGTCTTACATTTAGGTCTTTAATCCACTTTGAGTTTATTTTTGTGGATGGTGTTAAAAAATGTTCTAATTTTATTCTTTTACATAAACTTACCTGTTTTTTTTTTTTTTTTTTTTTTTTTTTTTTTTTTTTTTTTTTGCATTATGCGGGTCTCTCACTGTTTTGGCCTCTCCTGTTGCAGAGCACAGCCTCCAGATGCGCAGGTTCAGCGGCCATGGCTCACGGGCCCAGCTGCTCCGCGGCATGTGGGATCTTCCTGGACCGGGGCACGAACCCGCGTCCCCTGCATCGGCAGGCGGACTATCAACCACTGTGCAACCAGGGAATCCCAACTTACCTGTTTTTATCCTGTTGCTCCTGCCACTGTCTGTCATCCCAATCATATTCTTGGGACAATGCTAATCTTCTTTCTGACAGTATATATTAGTTTTCATTTTATAGAGCTTTGCTTTATACATAGAATGACAGTGTGTACTCTTTTTGTCTGGCTTCTTTCACTCTAAATAGTTGTCTTGAGTTTCATTAATGTTGTATTGTCCAACAATGTTCATTCTTTTTTTTTATTTTTGAGTAGAGTTCCATTGTATGGATGTGTCACAATATTTTATTCATTCACCTTTAATGGACCTTTTGATGTTTCCAGTTTTTAGCTCTCACATACAGGTCTACTATGGACATTTGTGTACAAGGAAAGGACATATGCTTTTAATTTCTCTTAGATAAGTACCTAGGAGTGCAATAGTGAAAAGACTGAGTCATATAGTATGTGTGTGTTTAGCTTTTAAAGAAACTGTCAAACTGTTTTCCAGAATGGCTGTGCCATTTTGCACTCCCATTGGCAATGTATGAGTGTCCTAGTTCATCCACATTTTTGCCAAACTTGCTATGGTTAGTCTCTTTTTCATTTTAGCCATTCCAATAGGTGTCTTATTATGGTTTTAATTTTAATTTCTTTAATGACTAATGATTTAGAACATATTTTTATATGGTTACTTACTATTGGTAGACCATCCTTACTGAAGTCTTTGATCAAACTTTCTCCCATTTTTTTGGGTTGTCTTTCAGTTATAAAATTTCTTTTTCTAGATATGTGTGCTTTATCAGGTATAGAGTTTTAAAATATATTCTTTTCTGTGGCTTGCCTCTTCATTTCCTAGTATGTCTGCTGAAGAAAAAAGTTTTTTTTTAATTTTATAAAGTCAAGTTTATTGACCTTTTTCATATTTTGTGTTTTTGTTCTTATTTAAGAATTATTTTCTCAAGGTAACTAAGATTTTATTTTTTTTCTAGAAGTTTTTAGTTTTAGCTAACATTTATGTCTGTGATCCATTTCAAGTTCCTTTTTTTTTTTTTTTTTTTTCGGTACACAGGCCTCTCACTGCTTTGGCCTCTCCCACTGCAGAGCACAGGCTCCAGACACACAGGCTCAGCAGCCATGGCTCACAGGCCCAACCACTCTGCGGCAGGCAGGATCCTCCCAGACTGGGGCATGAACCCGTGTCCCCTGCAGCGGTAGGCAGATTCTCAACCACTGCACCACCAGGGAAGCCCTCAAGTTCCTTTTATATGGCACTGAATTTTGCATTTTGCCTATGAGCTTACTGTTTTCTCTGCACCTTTTTTGTAAAAGATTGTTATTTCCTTATTAAATTGTCTTAGCACTTTTGGCAGAACTAATTTCCACATGGATGGGTCTACTCTTTTTCTGTTCCATTTCTTTAGATATCTATCTTTATGTCAAGAGCACACTTTATTTTTTCTTAAACCTCTTAATTGAGGTATGATTGACATATCAATATTTAATCTATAAAACTCAGTGTTTGAGGATAAGTATACACCTATGAAACCATCACCACTATCAAGTCCATAAACATATCTATCAACTTTGAAAGATTTCTGCTACCCCCTTCATTATAAATGTTCATTATAAACACACACACACTAATAAAAATAGCACACTTTCTTCATTACTATAGCTTTATAATGTCTTGAAGTCAGGTAGTGTGAGTCTTCTAACTTTGTCCCTTTTCAAAATTGTTTTGGGAAGGTCATTTGTACTGCCATATGAATTTTTTTAATCAGCTTATAAATTTATAAAATGAATGGCGGCTGACATTTTTTGGCAATTTTTCATTGATACACAATTCACATATGATTAAGATCACCTTTGGAAAGAGTATAACTCAGTGGGTTTTACCATATGACAGAAATTCTATTCCTAGGTATATACCCAAGAAAATTGAAAAAAAATATATGTTCAAAGCAGCATTATTCCTAATAGTCAAAAGATGGAAACAATCCAAATCTCAATCAGCTGATGAATGAATAAACAAAATGTGGTATATCCATAAAATAGAATGTTATTCAGCAATAAAATGAGTTGGAGTCCTGATATGGGCTACAACGTTAATCAATCTTGAAAATATTATGCTATGTGAAAGGAGGCAGGTACAAGAGGCCACATATTTTATGATTACATTGGTAAGAAATGTCCATAGTAGGCAAATCCATAGAGACACAAAGCAGTTTAGTGTTTGCTGAGGGCTGAGGTAAATTAGGAGGGCCTCTACATGAGTATGGATTTTATTTTGGGGGTGATGGAATATACTAGAACTCAATTGTGTTGATTGTTGAAAGACTCTTTTAATATGATAAAACCCACTTGGTTGACAGGATTTTTTTCTTCCAGCACTTTTGATATATCATTCCACTCCCTTCTGGCCTGTAATATTTGTACTGAAAAATCTGCTGATAGTGTTATGGGGGTTCCCGTGTAATATAACCGTTGCTTTTCTATTGCTATGTTTAGGATTCTCCCCTTGTTTTTAACTTTTGAAAATTTAATTAATATTGCTCATTGTGGGTTTCTGGATTTATCTTCTTAGGTTCTTAGGATTTATCTTCTTATCTTCTTTTTGTTTTTTTGGATCCAGATATCTGTTTTCCTCCTACATTATAGAAGTTTTCAGCCATTACTTCTTTGAATAAGCTTTCTGCCCCCTTCTCTCTCTCTTCTCCTTCTGGTACACCAATAACACATATATTGGTCTGTTCAATGGTGTCTTACAAGTCCTTTAAGCTATCTTCACTCTTTTTCATTATTTAAAATTTTTTACTCCTCTGTTTAGATCAATTTCACTGCCCTGTTTTTTAGTTCACTGATTCTTTCTTCTGCTTTATCTAGTCTTCTTTTGAATTCCTCTATTGAATTTGTCAGTTCAGTTATTGTATTCTTCAGTTCTGTGATTCCTATTTGGTACATTTTAATAGTTTATATTTCGTGTTTGAAATTTTCTCTTTGTTCATACATTGCTCTCCTGACCTCAGTGAGCACCTTTATGACTGTTATTTTGAACTCTCTATCCAGTAAAATATATATCTTAATTTCATTAAAATCTCTTTCTGGCGATTTATTTTGTTGTTTCTTTTGGAACATATTCTTCTTCATCTTCCTTGACTCTGTTTTTGCACATTAGATAAAAAGGCTACCTCTCGCAGTCATCACAGAAAGGTGTCCTGTAGGAGATAAGCCTTGTCAACCAGCCCAGCCCTAGCTCCCTTTTGTCCCTCAAACTTCTGTGATTGTCCAATCCACCCACTTTGTTTTTAGTAGTTCCCAGTATTCAAGGAGCAAAGACCCATCATTTTCCCAAAGTGGAGGATTAAAGTCAGCAACTAGATGAAGACTGATTAAAAGCCGGGCCCTCAAGTCACAGCTGTGAAAGTATGTAGTTAATCCCTTTGCAGGGAAGAAATGGAGATGGACTTCTTTTCTCCCTCTGTGCTGGACCCTGTTGTATGAGACAGAGTGGGGGAGGGATGCTCCTGCATCCATTAAGAACTGATTTTTTTGTTTCCTACAATCCCATTGGACTTGTGAATGCAAGCCCCATTGGCTATTGGAGCCAGGCTATCCAGTTGTCCATCCCTTGTGCAGCAGTCATAAAATCTGTGTGTGCCAGACATGTGTACAAGTTCTTTCCAGGGAGAAACTGGTGTATTGGTTTTATTACTAGAGTGGGCTGGGGTCAGAAGTCAGGGGAGGTGTCTGCTAGAGTCCACATTCTTTAGGGAAGATTGAAGCCAGTCCCTAGATGCATGTTAAATTAGAAACCTGACCCTTAAGTAGCTGCTTTTAAACTATGTAGATAAATCTCCTTCAGGGAAACTGGGAGATAGGAATTTTTGCTTGCTCTCTGAACTGAGCCTCAGTGAGATCACCAAGGCAAATGTTTGCATGCACATTAAGTACTTCCTTCTGTTTGCTATATTCTTGTGGATCTCATGGACACAAGTCCAGCTGCATTTCAGAGTTAGGTGCCTTGGGTAGGAACTTGTGTGGCACTCTGAAAAGCTGAAGTGGTATAAATCCTTTGCCCTACGGAGAGAACCTGGGAGTAAAAGATTCCCTGCTGATCATACAATACAGTAGTAGCAGTGAAGTTTATGATAAAAGTTTCAGTGTTTCAGTGTGGGTATTTTCTAATTCACTCAATGTGTAGGAATCACTCAGCTAGCTTCTGGATCTCTTTCAGAGAGAATTAGTGTGTAGCTGTATATTCAATGTATCTGCAGGAAGAAGATTCAGGAGGCTTTTATTTTGCCATCCTGGTCAACTTCTTATTCTTCATTTTTGAAGGATAGGTTTATAATATATAAAATTATTTCCTGAGGTTTTATTCTTTCAGTAGTTAAGTATGTCATTCCTCTCTCTCCTGGTATCCATGGTTTCCAATGAGCTATCAGCTATTATTCTTTTTGAGGATCCATTGTATGTGGTGAATCACTTCTCTCTGACTGCTTTCAAGATTCCTTCTGTCTTTTGGTAGTTTGACTATTATATGTCTAGTTGTGGGTCTCTTTGATTTTATTCTATCAGAATTCTTTGAGCTTCTTGGATGTGTAGACCAATAAATTTGAGAAGATTTTGGCCATTATTTTATCAAATATTCTTTTTATTTCTTTCTTTTACTCCTCTCTTTCTGGAACTCCTAATATGTATATGCTAGAATTTTGATGGTGTCCCACAGATCTCTAAGGCTCTGTTCATGTTTTTTCATTCTTCTTTTTTCTGTTACTCAAGCTGGATAATCTCAATTAACCTGCCTTTAATTTGCTAGTTTGTCTCTCAGACAAATCTAATATTAAGCCTCCTACTGAGTTTTGTTTTTTTTTACTTCAGTTATTGTACTTTTTAACTCCACAATTTCTAGACATTTAAAATATTCTATATATTGTTTATCAAGATGAGGAAGTTCCCTTCTGTTCCTAGTTTACTAAGACTGAGTGCTTTTTATCATGTAAAATGTTTTTTTATTTTCTCTATTGAGATCATTAGGTGAATCTTCCTCTTTTTTTCTCTTAATGTGGTATATTATTTTGATTTATTTTTATATATTGAATCAACCTATCACTCCTTGGATAAATACTAATGGCATTAATGTACAGGCATATTTATATGCTGCTCTATTTAGTTTGCTTGTATTTTATTGATAATTTTTGCATCTATCTTAATAAGAGATATTGGTCTCTAATTTTCTTGTAATTTTTTGTTTTGCTTTCAATATCAGGATAATACTGGCCTGATAGCATAAGTTACAAAACACCTTTTTTATTTTTGTAAATGTTTGTGATTAATTTGTATTAATTAAACATTTGATAGAATTCAACACTGAAGAAATCTGGGCCCAGGATTTTGTGTATGGATATATATTGTATTGCTTAATGAATATCTTAACTTAAAGCTTTATTCAGATTTTCTATATTTTTCTTTGTTAGTTCAGTAGTTTTTGTGTTTCTGGATATTTGTTTATTCACTTAATTTATCTATTTTGTTGGCTTACCATTGTTCATAGTATTTTCTTCATATTTATTTTTTAAGCTTCATAGTAATGTTCCTTCTTTCATTTCTGATTTTGATAAGTTGTGTCTCCTCTATTTTTTATGATCAGTGTGGCTAAAGTTTTGTCAATATTGTTAATATTTTTAAGGACTCAACTTTTAGTTTTGCTGATTTGCTCTATCATTTTTCTATTCTTTATTTTACTTATCTCCACTATAATCTTTATTATTATCTCTCTATTGCTTGCTTTTTGTTTGTTATTCTTTTACTTGTTTCTTAATGCAAGATATTAGGATGTTGGCTTGACATTTTTTTTGTTAATATAGGTATTTCCAGCTATAAATTTGCCTCTGACTACTGCTTTAGCTTCATCCCAGAAGATTGGTATCATGTGGCTTTGTTTTCAAAGTACTTTCATTTCCCTTGTGAGTGATTCTTTGACTCATTGATTATTTGAAGTATGTTTTAAACTTTTCTCATATTTGTACAGTGCTCATATTCCCTTCTACTGTTGATTTCTAATATTATTCCAGTATGATTGAACAATGTGCTTTTATCATTTCAATTTAAAATTTATTGAGCATATCTGTATGGTCTGTCATGTTGTATAACATTAAGAATATTTCATATGTGTTTGGAAAGATTTTGTATTCTATTTTTGTTGTGTCAGGTATTCTACAGATGTGTGTTAGGTCTAGCTGGTTTATCATATTCATCAGCTCCTCAATTTCCTTATGAATCTCTGTTGTATCCATTATTGAAAGTGGAATACTGAAATCTCTAACTACTGTTACTGAATTGTCTACTTCTTTCTTCAGTCTGTAAGTTTTCACTTCATGCAAGTTGAGACTCTGTTGGTAGTTGTACCTATGCTTATGATTGTTATATCTTCCGGATGAAATTGCTTCTCTTATCATTACAAAATGTATTTTTCCTATATTTATTAATAATTTTTTTCTTAAATTCTATTTTGTTTGATATTAGTGTAGTCACTCCAGCTCTTTTAGTTACTGTTTTCATGGTATGCATGGTATATCTTTCCCCCATCCTTTTACTTTCAACTATGTGTGTCTTTGATATCATACAGTTGTATGGTTTTTAAAAATCCATTCTACCAATTTCTGCCTTTAGATTAATGTGTTAAGTTTATTCACATTTCATGTAACTACTGACAGTGTTGGCTTTATACCTGTCATTCTATGGTTTATGTTCTATATGTCTTATGTCTGTCTTTTTTGTTTCTCTATCCTTCCATTACTGCCTTCTTTTTTGTGTTATGTAGGTATTTTCTAGTGTGCATCCCACCCCCTCGTTTTACTATATTTTGAGTTATTTTTAGTCTTTACCCTGGTTAACTTTTTAGCTTAAAATAATCATTTTTATTAAATTAACTTTATTTCAATATTATGAAAAAATTTTTGCTGTAATATACTTCCATTACCTTCATCCTTCTTTTATGCTATCATCATGCAAATTAGCCTTTTAAGCAACCCATTAACACAATTTTATGGTTATAATTTAATGATAATGTCTTTTTTAAAACATAGAAGAATGGAGTTATAAATAAAAATCATTTTATACCTCTTCTATTTAGCTATGTAGTTACCTTTACCAGTGTACTTTATTTTTTCATGTGAATTTGAGTTCCTGTCTATTTTTCTTTACTTTCTTCTTGAAAGACTCTCTTTCATAATTTTCATAGACAGATTTTCTGGTAACAATTTTTTTATGTTCTGGCTTATCTTTCAATGTCTTAATTTCTGCTTCATTTTAAAGGATTTGAAACTATAAATTTCCTGCTAAGCATTGCTTTAGCTACATACCATATGTTTTGATATGCTGTGTTTTCTTTTTTATGCATCTCAAAATATTTCCTAATTTCTTTTGTGATTTCCTCAGAGGGCACTTGGTTATTTAGGAGTGTGTTGTTTAATTTCCACATATTTGTGAATTTCCAAATATTGTTTGTTTCCTTATTTCTAATTTAATTTCATCATGTTCAGAGACATACTCTATATGACTTCACGTCTTTTAAATAAACCCTTCAAAATGTATTGGGTATTTCTGGTAGGGAAATTTGCTAGCAAAACTTCTGTTTTTGTTTACCTGAGAATGTCTAAATTTATTATTTATTTTTTGAAGGATAATTTTGTGGGATATAGAGTGATTGGCTGCCAGTCTTTTCTGAAAGGACACCTCATTGAATATGTCATACTATTTACTTCATTCTGGCCTCCATGGTTTCTGAACAGAAATCAGCTATAAATATTATTGAGGATTCTTTGTATGTAAATAATCATTTTTTCTCTTGCTTTTTTCAAGATTCTCTCCATCTTTTGGCAGTTTGCCTATTATGTCTCTAGGTGTGGATGTTTATCCAACTTGTAGTTTGTTGAAGTTCTTGGATGTGCAGGTTAATGCTTCTAATCAAATTTGGGATGATTTTGGCAATTATTTCTTCCAATATTTTTCTGGCTTTGTTTTACAATGTTCAAACAAAACATTAGTTTGGAGACTACTGAGAAATACAATGTTCCAGGTAATACCTTTTATTAATTTATTTATGTGGGAATTATGTTTAAATAATTTTAAATCAATTAAGCAATCAGTTTAAAACTGCAGAATAACATTTTAGCAATTATAAAAGGTCTTTCATAAGTAATCATTATCACCTCATTTCTTACAACAATCTGGGGACAAAAATGGGATCTGTTTTATGACTTTTATTTTTACTTTACAAAAAATGAAACAGCTTAATAAAAAGGCAAGGAAAAGAAAACTCTACACCTCCACTTTATTGCTCTGATAAATCAAATTTCAGTTTTTCCATGGTCTCTTAGATCCTTATCCACAAACATCATTTTTATGTAGTTGTGATCATAGAAAAACTTCAATTTTATCTGTTTCAATTGCTGAGCTTTGTAAGGATTTTCCATATTTGCTACACAATCTTACTAATTACAAATTTAATGGATAACTGATATTATATACCGGATGTATATCATAGTCAACTCCAGTTAACCCTTGAATAATGTAGGGATTAGAGATGCTGACTCTTGCACAGTCAAAAATCCATGTATAATGTATAGTTGGCCTTATGTACCTGTGGTTCCTTCATAACTATTGTTCCTCCATATCCACAGTTCTGCCTCCTTGGATTCAAGCAACCATGGATTATGTAATACTGTAGTATTTACTATTAAAAACAAATCGTATAAGTGGACCCATGCAGTTCAATTTCGTGTTGCTCAACAGTCAATTGTACATGAATTGCTGCACATTTCTTTTTAAATATTTATTTATTCGATTTATTTTGGTTGCACCAGGGCTTAGTTGCAGCATGTGGGATCTTCAGTTTTGGTATGTGAACTCTTAGTTGTGGCATGCAAACTCTTAATTGTGGCAAGCATGCAGGATCTAGTTTCCCGACCAGGGATCAAACCAGGCACCCTGCATTGGGAGCATGGTGTCTTACCCACTGGCAGACCAGGGACATATCTGCACATTGTTTAAAATAACACTAAAATGAGCAACTTTATATATGTATTTTTTCCTTGGCTTACTCTCTGCCTAAATTTATGGGAAATGTTTATTGTGTGAAAGATTTAAAACATTTTTATGTTTCTCTATAATCCTTGACTATTTTTAAAGTAATATCAATTTGAAGGGCAAGTTTCAATGAATGGATCCATCAATTCCAAACCAATATCATTATATATTCAAAAGTTTGGCTAATTTAATGCACATGTAATGTAATATTCATTAAAATTGCTGTTTTTAATTTTCTGATTGCTAGTGAGATCACACATGTACCTACATATCTTTTTAAAGATGATTTTTGCTGTTATTGTCTTTGTAATTGATTTAAATAATTAGATTAAAATATCTTTATATATGCATTATTTTGTGTAAATCCATGTTTCCATCTGGTGCCATGTTTCCTCAGCATAAGAGATATACTTTAACACTTCTTAGAGACAGGTCTGCTGACTGAAAACTTTCAGCTTTTGTATGTCTGAAAGTTTCTCTATTCCATCTTTGTTTATGATATATATATATATATATTTGCTCTTAAGAATTACAGATGAAAGTATTTTTCTTTCAGTATTTCCTTCTTTGTCTTCTCACTTGCATTCCTTCTGATAAGAAATCTCATGTCAAATTTTTCTTCCTTATTCTGTGTGTAGCCTTTTTCCTCTAGCTAGTTTTAAGATTTTCTGTTATCACTGGTTTTAAGCAATTTGAATATGAAATGCTTTAATGTAGTTTTGTTCTTATTTCTTGTACTTGGGGTTCATTGAACTTCTTGGATCTGGAGTTTTATAATTTTCATTAATTTTGGAAAACTTTTGGCCAATATTGCTTTAAATGTTTTATTTGTATCCCTCAACCCATTTCTTCATGGACTCTGATTATATGCATTATGGCTACTCAAATTTATTCCATAGTTCATTGATGCTTTGTTCTTTTTCTCCAGTCTTTTTCTCTCTCTAATTCACTTTAGGTGGTTTCTCCTTATGCCCATTTTGCAGATGACATTGAGGAGAATTAATTCAAAATCCATGGGAGAGACAAAATTTTAACCCATGTATCTTGGGCCCCAGGCCAGTGTTTTATTTTTATTTTTAATGAAGTCAAGATTTGGGCTTATAGCACTGAAATATCATTCAGATAAAAAATAAAATTTAAACAATTTTCTGTTTTATATATACCAAGGTATATATTTCACTCTTTAAACTGAGTTTTCGGTCCGGGGGGGAAGATGGCGGAAGAGTAAGACGCGGAGATCACCTTCCTCTCCACAGATACACCAGAAATACATCTACACGTGGAACAACTCCTGCAGAACACCTACTGAAGGCTGGCAGAAGACCTCAGACCTCCCAAAAGGCAAGAAACTCCCCACGTACCTGGGTAGGGCAAAAGGAAAAAAGAATAAACAGAGACAAAAGAATAGGGACGGCACCTGCACCAGTGGGAGGGAGCTGTGAAGGAGGAAAAGTTTCCACCCACTAGGAAGCCCCTTCGCGGGCGGAGACTGCGGGAGGCGGAGGGGGGAGCTTCGAAGCCGCGGAGGAGTGCACAGCAACGGGTGCGGAGGGCAAAGCGGGGAGATTCCCGCACAGAGGATCGGTGCCGACCGGCACTCACCAGCCCGAGAGGCTTGTCTGCTCACCCGCCGGGACGGGCGGGGCTGCGAGCTGAGGCTCTGAGGCTAGGGTTTCGGTTTCGGACGGAGCGCAGGGAGAGGACTGGGGTTGGCGGCTTGAACATAGCCTGAAGGGGTTAGTGCACCACAGCTAGCCAGGAGGGAGTCCGGGGAAAAGCCTGCACCTGCCGAAGAGGCAAGAGACTTTTTCTTCCCTCTTTGTTTCCTGGTGCGTGAGGAGAGGGGTTTAAGAACGCTGCTTAAAGGAACTCCAGAGACGGGCGCGAGCCGCGGCTAAAAGCGCGAACCCCAGAGACGGGCGCGAGCCGCGGCTGAAAGCGCGGACCCCAGAGACGGGCGCGAGCCGCGGCTGAAAGCGCGGACCCCAGAGACGGGCGCGAGCCGCGGCTGAAAGCGCGGACCCCAGAGACGGGCGCGAGCCGCGGCTGAAAGCGCGGACCCCAGAGACGGGCGCGAGCCGCGGCTGAAAGCGCGGACCCCAGAGACGGGCGCGAGCCGCGGCTGAAAGCGCGGACCCCAGAGACGGGCGCGAGCCGCGGCTGAGGGCGCGGACCCCAGAGACGGGCGCGAGCCGCGGCTGAGGGCGCTGACTCCAGAGACGGGCGCAAGCCGCGGCTGGAGGCGCGGACCCCAAGGCGGGCGGGAGACGTTGGGGCTGCTGCTGCCGCCACCAAGGGGCCTGTGTGCGAGCGCAGGTCACTTTCCACTCCCCTCTTCCGCGGAGCCTGTGCAGCCCGCCATTGCCGGGTTCCCGGGATCCGGGGACGACTTCCCCGGGAGAGCGCACGGCGGGCCTCGGGCTGGTGCAGAGTCACGCCGGACTTTGCCGCCGCAGGCCCGCCCCGCATTCCGTGCCCCTCCCTCCCCGCCGCCGGCCTCCGTACGCCAGAACCCCCGAATCAGCGGCTCCTTTAACCCCGTCCTGTCTGAGCAAAAAACAGACGCCCTCCAGCGACCTACACGCAGAGGCAGGGCCAAATCCAAAGCTGAGCCCCTGTGAGCTGTGAGAACAAAGAAGAGAAAGGGAAATCTCTCCCAGCAGCCTCAGAAGCAGCGGATTAAAGCTCCACAATCAACTTGATGTACCCTGCATCTGTGGAATACATGAATAGACAGCCAATCATCCCAAATTAAGGAGGTGGACTTTGGGAGCAAGATCTATGATTTTTCTCCCTAGTCCTCTTTTTGTGAATGTGTATGTGTATGCTTCTGTGTGAGATCTTGTCTGTATAGTCTTGCTTCCACCATTTGTCCTAGGTTCTATCCGTCCATGGTTTTTTCTTAAAATTTTTTTTCTTAATAATCAATTTTAATTTTAAGAACGTTATTATACTTTACCTTCGTCCTTTCTTTCTTTCTTTCTTTCCTTCCTTCCTTCCCTCCTTTAGACAACGAATCATCCCAAATTGAGGAGGTGGTCTCTGACAGCAAGATTTATGATTTTTCCCCCTTTACCTCTTTTTGTGAGGGTGTATGTGTACGCTTCTGTGTAAGACTTTGTCTGTATAGCTTTGCTTCCAACATTTGTCCTAAGGTTCTATCCGTCCCTTTTTTTTTTTCTAATTAAGAATTTTTTAATTCAATAACTTTATTATACTCTATTTTATTTTTACTGTATCTTCTTTCTGTTTTCCCTTCTTTCCCTCCTTCCTTCCTTCCTCCCTCCCTCCTTTCGTTCCTTCTTGCCTTCTTTCCTTCCTTGCTTCTTTCTTTCTTCCTTCCTTCCTTCCTTCCTTCCCTCCTTCCTTCCCTCCTTTAGACAACGAATCATCCCAAATTGAGGAGGTGGTCTCTGACAGCAAGATTTATGATTTTTCCCCCTTTACCTCTTTTTGTGAGGGTGTATGTGTACGCTTCTGTGTAAGACTTTGTCTGTACAGCTTTGCTTCCAACATTTGTCCTAAGGTTGTATCCGTCCTTTTTTTTTTTTTCTAATTAAGAATTTTTTAATTCAATAACTTTATTATACTTTATTTTATTTTTACTGTATCTTCTTTCTTTTTGTTTTTCCTTCTTTCCCTCCTTCCTTCCTCCCTCCCTCCCTCCCTCCTTTCATTCCTTCTTGCCTTCTTTCCTTCTTTGCTTCTTTCTTTCTTTCTTCCTTCCTTCCTTCCTTCCCTCCTTCCTTCCCTCCTTTCCTTCTTTCTTTCCTCATACGTCTACTAATTCCCTCTACTTTTTCTCCCTTTTATTCTGAGCCGCGTGGATGAAAGGCTCTTGGTGCTCCAGCCAGGAGGCAGGGCTCTGCCTCTGAGGTAGGAGAGCCAACTTCAAGACACTGGTTCACAAGAGACCTCCCAGCTCCAGATAATATCAAACGGCGAAAATCTCCCAGAGACCTCCATCTTAACACCAGCACCCAGCTTCACTCAACGACCAGCAAGCCACAGTGCTGGACAACCTGTGCCAAACAACTAGCAAAACAGGAACACAACCCCACCCATTAGCAGAGAGGCTGCCTAAAATCATAATAAGGCCACAGACACCCCAAAACACACCACCAGACGTGAACCTGCCCACTAGAGAGACAAGATCCAGCCTCTTCCACCACAACACAGGCACTAGTCCACCCCACCAGGAAGCCTACACAACCCACTGAACCAACCTTAGCCACTGGAGACAGACATCAAAAACAGGAGGAACTACGAACCTGCAGCCTGCAAAAAGGAGACCCCAAACACAGTAAGATAAGCAAAATGAGAAAACAGAAAAACACACAGCAGATAAAGGAGCAAGATAAAAATGCACCAGACCTAACAAATGAAGAGGAAATAGGCAGTCTACCTGAAAAAGAATTCAGAATAATGATAGTAAGGTTGATCCGAAATCTTGGAGATAGAATGGACAATAGAATGGACAAAATGCAAGAATCAGTTAACAAGGACCTAGAAGAACTAAAGATGAAACAAGCAACGATGAACAACACAATAAATGAAATTAAAAATACTCTAGATGGGATCAATAGCAGAATAACTGAGGCAGAAGAACGGATAAGTGACCTGGAAGATAAAATAGTGGAAATAACTACTGCAGAGCAGAATAAAGAAAAAAGAATGAAAAGAACTGAGGACAGTCTCAGAGACCTCTGGGACAACATTAAACGCACCAACATTCGAATTATAGGGGTTCCAGAAGAAGAAGAGGAAAAGAAAGGGACTGAGAAAATATTTGAAGAGATTATAGTTGAAAACTTCCCTAATATGGGAAAGGAAAGAGTTAATCAAGTCCAGGAAGCACAGAGAGTCCCATACAGGATAAATCCAAGGAGAAATATGCCAAGACACATATTAATCAAACTGTCAAAAATTAAATACAAAGAAAGCATATTAAAAGCAGCAAGGGAAAAACAACAAATAACACATAAGGGAATCCCCATAAGGTTAACAGCTGATCTTTCAACAGAAACCCTACAAGCCAGAAGGGAGTGGCAGGACATACTGAAAGTGATGAAGGAGAAAAACCTGCAACCAAGACTACTCTACCCAGCAAGGATCTCATTCAGATTTGATGGAGAAATTAAAACCTTTACAGACAAGCAAAAGATGAGAGAGTTCAGCACCACCAAACCAGCTTTACAACAAATGCTAAAGGATCTTCTCTAGGCAAGAAACACAAGAGAAGGAAAAGACCTATAATAACGAACCCAAAACAATATGGAAAATGGGAATAGGAACATACATATCGATAATTACCTTAAATGTAAATGGACTAAATGCTCCCACCAAAAGACACAGATTAGCTGAATGGATACAAAAACAAGACCCTTACATATGCTGTCTACAAGAGACCCACTTCAGACCTAGAGACACATACAGACTAAAAGTAAGGGGATGGAAAAAGATATTCCATGCAAATGGAAACCAAAAGAAAGCTGGAGTAGCAATTCTCATATCAGACAAAATAGACTTTAAAATAAGGACTATTAAAAGAGACAAAGAAGGACACTACATAATGATCAAGGGATCGATCCAAGAAGAAGATATAACAATTGTAAATATTTATGCACCCAACATAGGAGCACCTCAATACATAAGGCAAATACTAACAGCCATAAAAGGGGAAATTGACAGTAACACATTCATAGTAGGGGACTTAAACACCCCACTTTCACCCATGGACAGATCATCCAAAATGAAAATAAATAAGGAAACACAAGCTTTAAATGATACATTAAACAAGATGGACTTAATTGATATTTATAGGACACTCCATCCAAAAACAACAGAATACACATTTTTCTCAAGTGCTCACGGAACATTCTCCAGGATAGATCATATCTTGGGTCACAAATCAAGCCTTGGCAAATTTAAGAAAATTGAAATTGTATCAAGTATCTTTTCTGACCACAACGCCATGAGACTAGATATCAATTACAGGAAAAGATCTGTAAAAAATACAAACACATGGAGGCTAAACAATACACTACTTAATAATGAAGTGATCACTGAAGAAATCAAAGAGGAAATCAAAAAATACCTAGAAACAAATGACAATGGAGACACAACGACCCAAAACCTGTGGGATGCAGCAAAAGCAGTTCTAAGGGGGAAGTTTATAGCAATACAAGCCCACCTTAAGAAGCAGGAAACATCTCGAATAAACAACCTAACCTTGCACCTCAAGCAATTAGAGAAAGAAGAACAAAAAAACCCCAAAGCTAGCAGAAGGAAAGAAATCATAAAAATCAGATCAGAAATAAATGAAAAAGAAATGAAGGAAACAATAGCAAAGATCAATGAAACTAAAAGCTGGTTCTTTGAGAAGATAAACAAAATAGATAAACCACTAGCCAGACTCATCAAGAAAAAAAGGGAGAAGACTCAAATCAATAGAATTAGAAATGAAAAAGGAGAGGTAACAACTGACACTGCAGAAATAAAAGAGATCATGAGAGATTACTACAAGCAACTCTATGCCAATAAAATGGACAATCTGGAAGAAATGGACAAATTCTTAGAAATGCACAACCTGCCAAGACTGAATCAGGAAGAAATAGAAAATATGAACAGACCAATCACAAGCACTGAAATTGAAACTGTGATTAAAAATCTTCCAACAAAGAAAAGCCCAGGACCAGATGGCTTCACAGGCGAATTCTATCAAACCTTTAGAGAAGAGCTAACACCTATCCTTCTCAAACTCTTCCAAAATATAGCAGAGGGAGGAACACTCCCAAACTCATTCTACGAGGCCACCATCACCTTGATACCAAAACCAGGCAAGGATGTCACAAAGAAAGAAAACTACAGACCAATATCACTGATGAACATAGATGCAAAAATCCTCAACAAAATACTAGCAAACAGAATCCAACAGCACATTAAAAGGATCATACACCATGATCAGGTGGGGTTTGTTCCAGGAATGCAAGGATTCTTCAATATACGCAAATCTATCAATGTGATAAACCATATTAACAAACTGAAGGAGAAAAACCATATGATCATCTCAATAGATGCAGAGAAAGCTTTTGACAAAATTCAACACCCATTTATGATAAAAACCCTGCAGAAAGTAGGCATAGAGGGAACTTTCCTCAACATAATAAAGGCCATATACGACAAGCCCACAGCAAACATCATCCTCAATGGTGAAAAACTGAAAGCATTTCCACTAAGATCAGGAACAAGACAAGGGTGCCCACTCTCACCCCTCTTATTCAACATAGTTTTGGAAGTTTTAGCCACAGCAATCAGAGAAGAGAAGGAAATAAAAGGAATCCAAATCGGAAAAGAAGAAGTAAAGCTGTCACTGTTTGCAGATGACATGATCCTATACATAGAGAATCCTAAAGATGCTACCAGAAAACTACTAGAGCTAATCAATGAATTTGGTAAAGTAGCAGGATACAAAATTAATGCACAGAAATCTCTGGCATTCCTATATACTAATGATGAAAAATCTGAAAGTGAAATCAAGAAAACACTCCCATTTACCATTGCAACAAAAAGAATAAAATATCTAGGAATAAACCTACCTAAGGAGACAAAAGACCTGTATGCAGAAAACTATAAGACACTGATGAAAGAAATTAAAGATGATACAAATAGATGGAGAGATATACCATGTTCTTGGATTGGAAGAATCAACATTGTGAAAATGACTCTACTACTCAAAGCAATCTATAGATTCAATGCAATCCCTATCAAACTACCACTGGCATTTTTCACAGAACTAGAACAAAAAATTTCGCAATTTGTATGGAAACACAAAAGACCCCGAATAGCCAAAGCAATCTTGAGAACAAAAAAAGGAACTGGAGGAATCAGGCTCCCTGACTTCAGACTATACTACAAAGCTACAGTTATCAAGACAGTATGGTACTGGCACAAATACAGAAAGATAGATCAATGGAACAGGATAGAAAGCCCAGAGATAAACCCATGCACATATGGACACCTTATCTTTGATAAAGGTGGCAGGAATGTACAGTGGAAAAAGGACAGCCTCTTCAATAAATGGTGCTGGGAAAACTGGACAGGTACATGTAAAAGAATGAAATTAGAACACTCCCTAACACCATACACAAAAATAAGCTCAAAATGGATTAAAGACCTAAATATAAGGCCAGAAACTATCAAACTATTAGAGGAAAACATAGGCAGAACACTCTATGACATAAATCACAGCAAGATTCTTTCTGACCCACCCCCTAGAGTAATGGAAATAAAAACAAAAATAAACAAATGGGACCTAATGAAACTTCAAAGCTTTTGCACAGCAAAGGAAACCATAAACAAGACCAAAAGACAACCCTCAGAATGGGAGAAAATATTTGCAAATGAAGCAACTGACAAAGGATTAATCTCCAAAATTTACAAGCAGCTCATGCAGCTCAACAACAAAAAAACAAACAACCCAATCCAAAAATGGGCAGAAGACCTAAATAGACATTTCTCCAAAGAAGATATACAGACTGCCAACAAACACATGAAAGAATGCTCAACATCATTAATCATTAGAGAAATGCAAATCAAAACTACAATGAGATATCATCTCACACCAGTCAGAATGGCCATCATCAATAAATCTAGAAACAATAAATGCTGGAGAGGGTGTGGAGAAAAGGGAACCCTCTTGCACTGCTGGTGGGAATGTGAATTGGTTCAGCCACTATGGAGAACAGTATGGAGGTTCCTTAAAAAACTACAAATAGAACTACCATATGACCCAGCAATCCCACTACTGGGCATATACCCTGAGAAAACCGAAATTCAAAAAGAGTCATGTACCAAAATGTTCATCGCAGCTCTATTTACAATAGCCCGGAGATGGAAACAACCTAAGTGCCCATCATCGGATGAATGGATAAAGAAGATGTGGCACATATATACAATGGAATATTACTCAGCCATAAAAAGAAACGAAATTGAGCTATTTGTAATGAGGTGGATAGACCTAGAGTCTGTCATACACAGTGAAGTAAGTCAGAAAGAAAAAGACAAATACAGTATGCTAACACATATATATGGAATTTAAGAAAAAAAAATGTCATGAAGAACCTAGGGGTAAGGCAGGAATAAAGAGGCAGACCTCCTAGAGAACGGACTTGAGGTTATGGGGAGGGGGAAGGGTGAGCTGTGACGGGGCGAGAGAGAGTCATGGACATATACACACTAACAAATGTAGTAAGGTAGATAGCTAGTGGGAAGCAGCCGCATGGCACAGGGATATTGGCTCGGTGCTCTGTGACAGCCTGGAGGGGTGGGATGGGGAGGGTGGGGGGGGGGAGACGCAGTAGGGAAGAAATATGGGAACATATGTATATGTATAGCTGATTCACTTTGTTATAAAGCAGAAACTAACACACCATTGTAAAGTAATTATACCCCAATAAAGATGTTAAAAAAAAAAAAAAAAAAAAACTGAGTTTTCAGTGTTGGGAAGATACAACTGAACACATCACCTTAAGCCCTGTCTCAATTATTTACTATTGTGCTTTCAGGTGAGAGCAACCAAACATAATTCTTGTAGAAAAATTAGGACACCTCATTTCCACAGCCCAATACTACAGACAATAGGGCAGCTCCACTCTGTATGATCCAAAACCATGGAAATCTACTGCTTTCCTTCTTTTTAGAGACTATATAAGAAGCTGTGACATAAAAATTCAAAGTTGGAAGTTGATGAGGATTCTGTCTTTTTGCTTAATCTTAGGCCAAGTACCCCCTTTGCATAGGTCATCTATGCCTTCCTACTCCTTAACCCCATCCCACCCACACAACTTATTTATCTCCCTTCTTCACATTGTAGTTTCACCTGTGAAAACTGCGACCTCAAACTTGGCTCAAATCCAGTTATTAATGACATTGGGGAGATCAAAATAATTATGAACACCAATTTTGGTATGAGAGGTGTGCTACAGATTTTTCAGACATTGTTTCACTTAAATTAATCCTTACAAAAAGCTAGGAGGGAGAGATTATTAGCTTGTTTGCAAGTGAGAAACCAAGGCTCATAGAGGTGAAATGACTTGCCACCTCTAGGAAGTGATGGAGTTAGCATTTGAAGTGCAGTCTTCTGACTATAGTGTGACATTTCCCCTCTAAATTACATTTCATCTTAAAGATAAAGATGAGATTGGACTTTTAAATTGCTTATGTTAATATTGTTGGCTGGATCTCATGATAGGGGGTCATCTTTTTTTAACATCTTTATTGGAGTATAATTGCTTTACAGTGTTGTGTTAGTTTCTGCTGTATAACAAAGTGAATCAGCTATATGTATACATATATTTTCATATCCCTTGCACCTCCCTCCCACCCTCCCTATCCCACCCCTCTAAGTGATCACAAAGCACCGAGCTGATCTCCCTGTGTTATGCAGCTGCTTCCCACTAGCTATCTATCTTACATTTGGTAGTGTATATATGTCAATCCTACTCTCTCACTTCGTCCCAGCTTACCCTACCCCCTCACCGTGTCATCAAGTCCATTCTCTACGTCTGTATCTTTATTTCTGTCCTGCCCCTAGGTTCATCAGAACCTTTTTTTTTTTTTAGATTCGATATATAACAGGGAATAAGCTCTCATTTAAATGGGCACAGTTCCTATTGATTTTAGGCAGCAACCAGGGACTGGGAAGGTTTATGGATAACCATGAAAAAGCAGACCCTGTGTAAGGGGCCCTATCCCATGAAGAACCACCTCAGTAAAGCCTGTAATTTCTCCTATTTCCCTTCAAGACTCCCCTCAAGCCCTGCCTCAGGCTTCAGAATTGTCTTCTGGCAAAGGTGAAGTTCACTAGGCAGTCCCCTCTAAGCTAGCATGACAATGAAGCAGAGATTTTCGATACAGATTTCAACATGTTAAAAATATTACTGGTTGGTTACTAAGTAGTGAATGTGAAAGACATCCTTCACCTATACCCCTTATCCTCTCCCTATCTCACCTCTCACCCATCTTTCACCCCAACCCCATTTCTGTTCTCCATTCTACCCCTCACTTCTACTCCTTTCTTCACCTTATCCACAGAAGTGAGAAAGTTCAAGGATGGGAAAGAGGATCAGGGATAATTTGAGGACATTTGCTGTTTATATGTCTTAGATAAAAGTTAAAATCTAATGTTTTTTAAGATATATATCAAAATATCCATCATAAATAACTAAGAATGCAATTCTGTCAGAAAGTCATGTTCCCTATTTACAGGCTAAGGCTTTTCTTTCTAAGACCCTGACACTGTAGTTTCTTTTGGGCTTATGGGGCCACAGACATATCATCCATTCATTCAACAAACACTTTGGGAAAGTCTATTATGTCCCTGTAATTGTGCTAAGTACTAGTATGAATAGAGAGCTGAAGAGCCTAACACAGTTGTTCGCTGAAGATAGCTCCAAATCCAGTGGGGATTTAAGCAATGAACAAACATATCTACAGAAAAATACATAATTACAACTTGCATAAGTGCTTCAAAGGAACCAAATACAGCATTTGTAGAGAATATAATCACTGTAGAAGAGGTGGTGGTAGTTGTGGAAAGCTGGGAGCAGAGGATAAAACATTGACACCCATCCATGATCTACAGCCTTTGTCACACGCAGGCTCTATGACCTCAAGTTTGTAAAAAAAAGTTTTTAAATTACACACACACACACAAATATATATATATATATATATGAGAGAGAGAGAGAGAGAGAAATCTTCACGGAAAAAAGAAAATTCATTGGCACTTTAAAAGTGGTATCTAAGCAATCATATGTTTATTTTCTTCTTTATCTTTTCATATATTTCAAATTATTTACCATGAGTATACGTTTATTTTGAGAAAGAAATTGAGCATAGGGATTCCAGAACTAATTGTATATCACTATGTAGAGTCTAAATGAAGTAAAGCAGTATGACCATCTCCCTTGATCTGGGGCTCACACACCTATTGATGTAGCCTACGGTCCCATTCAGTTGGCTTAAGGTCATATGCCAATGTTGGCAGGGACTCAATTTCCTGATCACTGTTTTCTGAATCCCCTAAGCCAGCGGTCCCCAACCTTTCTGGCACCAGGGACTGGGTTCATGGAAGAAAATTTTTCCATGGATAGGGGTGGGGTGGTAATGCGAGCGATGGGGAGTGGCTGATGAAGCTTTGCTCACTCACCCGCCGCTCACCTCCTGCTGTGTGGCCTGGTTCCTAACAGGCCATGGACTGGTACTGGTCTGCATCCTGAGGGTTGGGGACTCCTGCCCAAAGCAACTTCTACCACTTTCCTATCTTTTGCTTGTGCAGAAAAAGCCTTTTCTTCTTTTCTTCAGGTGTCAACTCACTTTGCATATTTTTTCTTTTTCCTATTCCCTGTGGAAAAGAAGAGTGGTGAAGGCATTATTCTTCCCTCTGATACAGTCTTCCTATTATCAGGCAGCTAAGACTTTGGATTGCAATGTCTTAAGCTGAGCCCTTGTACAGAAAATTAACTAATGTAGATTAATAAGAGGGAGAATGGGGAGCGCAGGTACAAAGAAGCCAAACAATTTTTGCATTTGGTTAAAAAAGTTATTGAAATTCTACCTCCAAGCCCCATTTAGGAAAGCAAACTAGGAATAACATCAGAGCAGAAGAGAGCCTTACTGACCCTAGCATGGACATCTCATGGCCTAAGGAATTTCCAAACTGTCTCTTGAAATGGAACTCCAGAGAATAGAAGTTGAAAACAGCTTCTGGCATAGTCAGAAATTAACTAAGGTGCCACAGTAGCCTAATTCCTGCCATCCCACAAGTCCTCTTTTGTAGCTCAAAGATAATGCTAGGTTTGCCACAGAACATCATGTATGATGTAATAAGTGGAAATGTCATCATCTTATTTGACCACCTCCCATTGTACAGATGGGGACATTGAGACAGGTAATATCTAGCCTAGTTAGTGTTAAAGCTAGATCTGGAATCCTGAGATTCATCCTCAGATTCTTTCCATGGGGGAAACCTACATCTATGAGCTACCTTGTTATGATCTGCAAAGAATTTAACAAACTGTACATGTTGGTCTAGTGCTCCATAGCCATTCTGCCCAAACTCATGGTCATATCAGTAGACTCCTTTTTAGCTAAGCCTGGTTTTCCCCACACCGCTACATCTTTGTGATGCCCTGATCCTTCTTCTATTGTTAATGTTGGATTCACTTTCTAAATCAGATCTGCTCATTCACTAATGCTACCCTACTATCTCCCCACATGGAGTTGATTATAGTCATTAGTTCTGGCCTTTGAAGACAGCTTAGAGTTGCACTTCATTGCCCAGTTTTATACTTTCTGGGACACTAGCCAGGTGAAATGTTTAAGTTCACATCCTGTAATAAAGTGATCTGATGGGTTATCCCTGGCACAAATCTTCCAAGTAGTTGAGCAGGATATTGGGTGCATAGATGCCATCTTTAGAGGTTACTTCAGTCCACCAAGGTTAACTACCCTTCTGTTCCTCCCTTCCCAATGAGAACATCCTTTCAGTGGAGCCCTAATAGCCAGGTTTGAAGTGTCAAGCCATTCACCATATCACCAAACATCTTCAGCCTGGGTTTTGAGATACTCCAAAATGATACTTCTTTGCCTATTTTTTGGTAATCAAGGAAGGTTTTGGATTCACGATTGTTTTCATTCTATTCCTTCTTAGGCCAGTCCTGTAAATAGGCAGCCAGTTTCCTGTCCCAGGATCGATGAAAATATTTCAGTGGAACCTGGTCCTAAGACACTTTAGAATGACAGTTTCCTCTTTGCCACTTCATTGGCTGAGACTATGTACAACTAGCCCTGGCAGATGCAACCCTGGGACAAAGTTAGAGACATTCCTATCTGCTCTTGGGTTCCAACTGTGGTGGGAGAATTGGCTGAGAAAACCACTTAAGTCTAAACCCCTAGAGTAAGAAAAAATTGAATGAAGGGATCAATTCATGGTGTTTCTGAGTCAGGTGGGAAAGGGGAATGTTGTGAACTAAAATGCTCCCCTGAAGGAGAACTGCTAGAGAGAAACTGGGGACCAGAAGTTGCAAGGATGGACTGAGGAAAAATCTCAGGAGTTGAACTTGGTGTAGTAAAAATAGTACTGGATTGGGAGTTAGGAGACCTGGGTTCTGCTACAGGCTCTGTGTGATTTTAGGCGAGTCTCTCCTGCTACTCCCCGCTACAATACTCTTTCTAGGATTCAGTTCTTCATCTTTATCATGAGGGTATTGAAAAAAATTGTTTCTCCAGGGCACTCCTAGCTTTAATCTTTGACAATTTCTATAATTACAAGAACAGGCCTGGCCCTATCACTGTCTTTGGTCTAAGACATTCCAGCCTTGTAGATGAGAACTGTGAAATCTTGGCTGAGAGTAGGGAGATGAATACATCACATGGTACATAGACTTTCCTGGAACAGAAAATTTCAGATAAAATTTCAGTGAGGGTACTTAGTTCCACAGAAGTAAATGGGGGTTGAAGAAGGAAGGAGAGAGGACACCCTTAGGGAGAGCAGTCAGTAAGAACAGGGGGAAGCTGGTAAAGATTACTGGTCTCAGGGGTCTGGGAGGAAGTCTTCTGTAGACGTTTATCCTGCGCATTCTAGCTGGGGGGCCCTCAACTTTTTTTTCAAGGGGTTGTAAACAACCTCTTGGAAACTTAGAGGGGAAGTTCAGAGATGTGATTCTCCACTACGTTCAACCTGTCATTCAACAATGCAAGAACTCCAGAGGCTTACCATGACTTCTTGATTTATGTATCATGTCCAGACTTCTTTACTCAGCTTTCAAGGGTAATAACTCTCCTTCACTCACTGACCTTAATTTCCTAGTCTTCTGTAGGTCAGATATTCCCAGCAGTATGTTCATGATCACCATTCCAACACTGGAATAGAAATCAGGAAATCCGGGCTGTGATTTTTGATACTGATTATACCATCATGGATTATGAGATTAAGAAAACAGTGTGTTGAGTATACCTATTATATGTCAGAAACTGGTGCCTAACCTTCCCATCATTAACTAGTCACAACAACCCTTTGAGTAAAGTATTGTTTTCTTTGACTCACAGATGAGGAAACTGACAACTGGAGAAAGGAAGAGTCTTGACTTTGGTCTTTCAGGGATTCGTTTGCAGAGAAAACTCTTTCTAATATAACATCATTACACTATTCTATAAAAGAAAGTAATGATGGACTCTTTTAATTGAGACAGAGCAATGGAAATGAGCTTAAATTGTGGCAAGAGAAGTTATGTGAAATTTAAGTACTGACTTCCTGAGATAAGGGGTTTTGGATCCTGAAGCCATCTGCTAAGAGAGTCTTACACTTTCTTTTCATTCAACAAATGAACAAACTATCCAGAGTCCCCACCTATATAATAGCCTCCTCAAACTCCAGTATTTAGAATGGACCATAATATGCATTTGGTAGTTTCCCCTTGACTTTCAAGGAGGCAGGAGGAAGGACAAAATATCTTCTTGAAGTCACTTCCCCTACAATGAATGTTTGTTTGCAGCAAGCACAGGGACCAAAGTTTAGGCTGATTAAATTGACAAAAGTACCCTTGGGCTAGGCTTAGGAGGGCAGTGAGACACCTGCATTTTCTCCATAGATTGAATTAAGGCATGTCAGATGGGAGCTGAGGAGACCAAAACAACAGGAAAAGAAGACATCATCTATACTAATGTCTATTTAGGGTCACAGTAAAACATTTAGGAGCCCTCTGAACTGATAAGGTTTCAAGAGTCCCTCCCCCCATATGTATTTTAAAACAAAAAACATACTGCAGCATAAAATAACTGAATGGAAATCTACAATTTTCCTCATTACGATTACTTTGAAGGTTTTGTTTTTGTTTTGTTTTATTTTAATATCAAATATTAGAATGTTTTGAAAAACTCTTTTTTTTTGAGTATATGCTTGCTGGTAACTTATTAGCATGAACTTGGTCTGCCTATTAGGTGACCCAGCACCAAGGCGTTTGGCTTTCACCCTCCTCACACTTGAAAAATCCTCCTCTTTTGCCCAAGTTTTGGGGCAACACTCCCATGACCGATTGGAGAAGAATTTCTCAGCCTGTCATCTTCTATCCCCAACAGGATGATTCCCTGTTCTAGGAGAAATTCTTTGTTTTAGATCTTTGATGGAGCTATCTTGAATGTCCCCAGTATCTTTTGGTTGGATTTCCTGAAGCTCTTTTGCTTTACTCAATGGTAAGTAAGGGAGATCTTTACCAAGTAAAGAAATAGACCCACAGAAGTGAAGCAATTCAACTGAGGTACTCTGTTAAAGGCTGCACTCAAATCCTGGTCTTGTCTCTCCACCCTAAACTCCTCTCAAGAGACTTCCTTTTTTTACAAATATTCTTCATTTGGCTTGGGTAGTAATAATACAAATACATAAGGGCTTAATTGGCTGTTTGTTTTAAATTGACAATTTTATACATATAGGTGTTCAGGGTTCAAGTTTTTAATCAATAAAAGTTACTATTCCATTTCTTTAAAAGGTTTCTAGTTGTTGGTGTCCTAGCCTTAAGGGCATGGGAGATATTGCTTGTAACTATGCCCAGACTATAAGCTGTCAGGTTGAATCTTCTCCTCCAAGAACATTCATAAACCTTGGGGTCCAGGGAAGAGGTATTATTTGATGCTTCAAAGTATGCATTCTAGTCTGACCTTTTAAAAGCTAATTTGTATTTTAATTTAAACTCCTGGCTGGAGTTTATACTATTTTCAAGGATGAGCCAGAAAAATGATTATCTTGTTTGCCCTTTTCACATGTGGCTTACTCTAAAGAGATGGAAGAAGAGAAGTTTCTGCTTCCATCTCTTCCACAAGCTTTGCCACTTAATAAGGCCACACTTATTGTGTGACTTTGGGTGAGTCACTCCATATCTCTGAATTCCAGTTTCTGTATCTATAAAATCAATGCAGTGAACAATGGCACGTACTCCTTCCAGATGAGAGAAGTGGCACGGACGTTATTTGAAAACTAAAAACTGTATGACACATGGGAGGGGTTGGCATCTATGTTCAAGGGGCAGAAAGTTAAGCTTATTTCCAGGAAGTGGACTCATCCCAGAAAATTTTTCTTGGGTACCTCTCACCCTCCCATGAGAGGCTCTGGGCCTAGGCCCAGGTGTCCTCAGAGGGAAGACCACTTGACCCTAGTTCTTTATATCTGTGCTAAGAATCAGCTAAAGTTGGTCATCAGAAAGTCTTCTCTTGACTCCTAACTTTGGCCCAGTCCCACAGTGAGTAAGTATAAGTAGATTAGTGACCAATGCACTGTGGTGAATTTATAGTTAGACATGGGGCCTGGAGAAAAAAGAAGGCCGACTTCCTCAGCACTGGCAAAAGACAAAAAAATATAGAGAGGGCTCTATGGGTGTATTGAGTGTGGTGGCCTCTGAAGTAGCCATCTCCTGAGTGAAGATGAAGAAAAAGATGAAAGTGGTTAAAAATTGGATCCAGTGGCAGAGGAGGCTCCCCCTTGGATACCAAGGGGGAAAAGAGGCATAGGTGCGGGATACAGCCAAAAATAAGTGCATGGATGAAAAAGACTAAGCAGCTTTTATAGCTCCCATAGAAATGTGATGTGATAGCTCAATATGGTAATATGGCATCTGTCTGTATATTTATAGTACAGAGACCTGAGAAAGGAGGTTACAGGTTTGCACTAGCAGGGCCAGTCATACCTCACCAGCAAGTCCAGTTCTACCTCTGAGTGTCATACTTTAAAAAAGCACAGATAAATTCAAACATACATTTAGGCAGAGGCAGGGAATAAAGGAAGGAATCGGTCCTTTGAGAAATAGTTGGAAAAGTGAGTTTTTTAGCCTGGAGACCAGAAGATGTAGGTTTTGGCCAGGGAAGATGAAATATACAAGTACTATATTACTTGTAATACAAGTATGTGTTACTTGTGTCCCCAAAGTCAGAGATAGTACCCATGGGTAAGAGTTACACACAGAGATGAATTTCAACTGAAAATGAAAAAAAAAAACTTTCTGACAATCAGAGTTGCCTAGACTTTGGGTGGTAATGATGTGTCAATGCAGTTTCATCAATTGTAACAAATGTACCAGTCTGGTGGGAGATGTTGATAATGGAGAAAACTTTGCATGTGTAGGGGAAGAAGTCTGTAGGCAACCTCTATACCTTCCTGTTAATTTTTTTGTGAAATCAAAAGTATTCAAAAATTTAAAAAAATTAAATATTTAGGGATAAACTTAATTAAGGAGGTGAAAGACTTGTACACTGAAAACTATAAAACACTGATGAAAGAAATTATAGCAGACGCCATAAATGGAAAGACACCCCTTATTCATAGATTGGAAGAATTAATATTTTTTAAAAAACTTACACTACCACCAAGTGATCTACAGATTCAAAACAATCTCTATCGAAATACTAATGGCATTTGAACAAAAAGAAATAGAAAAATATCCTAAAATTCATACGGAACAACAAAAGACACAGAATAGCCAAATTGATCTTGAGAATGAAGTATAAAGCTAGACAAAAAAAAAGAATAAAGCTAGAGGTAATATATGTCCTGATTTCAAAATATAGTACAAAGCTATAGTAATAAAAACAGTATGGTACTGGCATGAAAACAGAAACATAGACCAATGAAACAGAATAGAGAGCTCATAAATAAACCCATGTATATACAGTCACCTAATATTTGACAGGAATGCCAAGAATACATAATGAGGAGAAGATAGTCATCTCAATAAATGGTGATGGGAAAACTGGATAACCATATCAAAAAGAATGAAATTGGACATTTATCTTACACCATACACAAAAATTATCTCAAACATATTAAAAAGTTAATCTTAAGATCTTTAGTTCCACATGTTTATATTTGCTTTTGTTTCCCTTGCCTAAGGAGACATAATAAAAAATATATTGCTAAGAAAAATGTCAAAGAGTGTACCACCTATGTTTTCATCTAGAAATTTTATGGTTTCAGTCTTACATTTAAGTCTTAAATCCATTTTAAGCTTACTTTTGTATGTGTTGTGGGAAAGTAGTCCAGTTTGATTCTTTTGCATATAGCTGTCTGGTTTTCCCAACATTTTTTCAAGAGGGTCTCTTTTACCCATTGCATATTCTTGCCTCCTTTGTCATAGATTAATTGACCATAAAATATAGGAGTTTATTTCTGGGCTGTCTATTGTGTTCCATTTATCTGTGTGTCTGATTCTGTGCCAGTACCATACTGTTTTCATTACTTTAGCTTTGTATCATAGTTTGAAATCAGGGAGTGTGATACCTTAACTTAATTCTTCTTTCTCAAGATTGTTCCTGCTATTCGGAATCATTGTGTTTCCATATAAATTTTAGAATTATTTGTTCTAGATATGAGAAAAACACCATTGGTATATTGATTGAGATTGCATTGAACCTGTAGATTCCCTTGGGCAGTATTGTCATTTTAACAATATTATTCTTCCAGTCTATGACCACAGTATGTCTTTACATCTGCTTGTGTCATCTAAAATTTTTTTCATCAGTGTCTTATAGTTTTCTGAATACAGGTCTTTTACCTCCTTGGTTAGATTTATACCTAGGTATTTTATTCATTTTTGATGCACTTGCACACGGGATTTTTAAAAGTTCTCTTTCTGAAAGTTTGTTGTTAGTACATAGAAATGCAAAAAATTCCTGTATATTAATTTTGTATCCTGCATCTTTGCTGTAGTCATTTGTTAGTTCTAATAGTTTTTGATGGTGTCTTCAGAACTTTTTTATATATAGTATCATGTCATCTGCAAAAGTGAAAGATTGATTTCTTTAACAATTGGTGTGTCGATTTTTTTTTATTATTAATTGCTGTGGCTAGGACTTCCAATACTATGTTGAATAAAAGTGTAGCGTGGACATCCTTATCTTGTTCCTGATCTTAGAGGAAATGCTTTCAGCTTTTCACCATTTAGTCTGATGTTGGCTGTGGGCATGTCATACATGGCCATTATTAAGTTGAGGTTTTCTCTCTATACACATTTTGCTAAGAGTTTTTATCTTAAGTGGATGTTGAATTCTGTCAAAATCTTGTTCACAAACTATTGAGATGCTCATATGGGTTTTATTCTTCAATATGTTAACATGATGTTTCATATTGATTGATTTGCTGACATTTAACCATTCTTATATCCCTGGGATAAAAAAACTTGATTATGGTAATATAATCCTTTCAATGTAATGTTGAATTGGGTTTGCAAATATTTTGTTGAGGATTTTTGCATCTTTGCTCATCAGAGATATTGGTTTATAATTTTCTCTTTTTTTGTGGTATATTGTCTGGCTTTGGTATTACAGTGATGCTGGAATCATAGAATGAGTTTGGAAACATTGCTTCTATTTCAATTTTTTTGAAGAGTTTGAGAAGAATAGGTGTTTAAATACCTGTTTAAATGTTTGTTAGAATTTTTTAAACATCTTTATTGGAGTATAATTGCTTTACATTTTTGTGTTAGTTTCTTTTTTTAACATCTTTATTGGAATATAATTACTTTACAATGGTGTGTTAGTTTCTGCTGTATAACAAAGTGAATCAGTTATACATATACATATATCCCCATATTCCCTACCTCTGGTGTCTCTCTCCCACACTCCGTATGTCACACCTCTAGGTGGTCACAAAGTACCAAGCTGGTCTCCCTGTGCTATGCAGCTGCTTCCCACTAGCTATCTAATATAATTTGGTAGTGTATATATGTCAATGCCACTCTCTTACTTCATCCTAGCTTAACCTTCCCCCTGCTCGTGTCCTCAGGTCCATTCTCTACATCTGCATCTTTATTACTGTCATGCCCCTATGTTCATGCCCCTAGGTTTTCCCTTTTCATTATTTGTGAGTGTCTACGTGTATGCTTCTTTGAATGATTTTGTCTGTATAACTATGCATTTACCATTTGTCATAGGGTTCGGTCTGTTGGTATTTTTTTGTTTTTTTCCTATAGTTTATAGTGCTGGTTATGATTGGTGGATTTGTTTTTTGGTTTCATTTCATCTTCCTTCTTTTTTTCTTTCTTTCTTTTTATTACTTTTTAATTTTTTCTTATTTTTAATAATTTTTATTTCAATTATTTTATTATTTTATTTTCTTTATTTTTCTTTCTTTTTTTTCTCCTATTTCTTCTGAGCTGTGTGGCTGACAGCTTCTTGGTGCTCTGCCTTGGTGTCAGACCTGTGTCTCTGAGATGACAGAGCCAAGTTCAGGACATTGGCCCACCAGAGACCTCCTAGCTCCATGGGATATCAAACAGGGAAAGCTATCCCAGAGATTTCTTTCTCAAAGCTAAGACCCAGCTCCACTCAACGACCAGCAAGCTACAGTAATGGACATCTTAGCCAAACAACTATAAAGACAGGAACACAAACCCACCCATTATCAGAGAAGCTGCCTAAAATCATTATAAGGTCACAGGCTCCCCAAAACACACCACTGGATGTGTCCAGTCCACCAGAAAGACAAGTAGCAGCCTCATTCTCCAGAACACAGACACCAGACCCCTCCACCAGGAAGCCTACACAACCCACTAAACCAGCCTTACCACTGGGGGCAGAAACTATAAACAATGGGAACTATGAACCTGCAGCCTGTGAAAAGGAAACCTCAAACATAGTAAGTTAAGCAAAATGAGAAGACAAAGAAACACCAAACAGATGAAGGAGCAAATTAAAAACCCACCAGAACAAACAAATGAAGAGGAAATAGGCAGTCTGCCTGAAAGAGAATTCAGAATAATGAGAGTAAAGATGATCCAAAATCTTGGAAATAGAATGGAGAACATACAAGAAACGTTTAACAAGGACCTAGAAGAACTAAAGAGAAAACAAACAATGATGAACACCACAATAAATGAAATTAAAAATTCTCTAGAATGAATCAATAGCAGAATAACTGAGGCAAAGAACGGATGAGTGACCTGGAAGAAAAAATAGTGGAAATAACTACCACAGAGCAGAATAAAGTAAAAGGAATGAAAAGAATTGAGGACAAACTCAGAGACTTCTGGGACAACATTTAATGCATGAACATTTGAATTATAGCGGTCACAGAAGAAGAAGAAAAAAACAAGGCATTGAGAAAATATTTCAAGAGACTATAGTTGAAAACTTCCCTAATATGGGAAAGGAAATAGTCAACCAATTCTGGGAAGTGCAGAGAGTACCATACAGGATAAATCCAAGAAGAAACACACCAAGACACATATTAATCAAACTATCAAAAATTAAATACAAAGAAAAAATATTAAAAGAAGCAAGGGAAAAACAACAAATAACATACAAGGGAATACCAATAACATTAAAAGCTGATCTTTCAGCAGAAACTCTGCAAGCCAAAAGGGAGTGGCAGGACATATTTAAAGTGTTGAAAAGGAAAAGTCTACAAACAAGATTACTCTTCCCAGCAAGAATCTCATTCAGACTCCACGGAGAAAATAAACCTTTACAACCAAAAGGTAAGAGAATGTAGCACCACAAAACCAGCTTTACAACAAATGCTAAAGAATTTCTCTAGGTAGGAAACACAAGAGAAGAAAAACACGTACAAAAACAAGCCCAATACAATTAAGAAAATGGTAATAGGAACATAGATCTTGATGATTACCTTAAATGTAAAGGATTAAATGCTCCAACCAAAAGACATACACTGGCTGATTGGATAAAAAAAAACAAGACCTCTACATGTACTGTCTACAAGAGACCCACGTCAGACTTAGGGACACATATAGACTGAAAGTGAGGGGGTGGAAAAAGATATTGCATGCAAATGGAACTAAAAAGAAAGCTGGAGTAGCAATTCTCACATGAGACAAAATAGACTTTAAAATAAAAACTATCACAGGAGGCAAAAATGGACACTACATAATGATCTAATGATCAATCCAAGAAGAAGGTATAACAATTTTAAATATTTATGCACCCAACATAGGAGCATCTCAATACAGAAGGCAAATGCTAACAGATATAAAAGGGGAAATCAATAGTAACACACTCATATTAGTGGACCTTAACACGCCACTTTCACCAAAGCACAGATCATCGAAAATAAAAAATAAATAAGGAAACACAAGCTTTAAATGTTACATTAAACAAGATAGACATAATTGATATTTTTAGGACATTCCATCCAAAAACAACAGAATACACTTTCTTCTCACGTGCTCATGGAACATTCTCCAGGATAGATCATATCTTGGGACACAAATCAAGCCTTGGTAAATTTAAGAAAATTTAAAGTGTATCAAGTATTATTTTGGACCACAATGCTAGACTAGATATCAATTACAGGAAAAAAACTATAAAAAATAAAAACAGGTAGAGGCTAAATTATACACTACTGAATAACAAATAGATCACTGAAGAAATCAAAGAGGAAATTAAAAAAATACCTAGAAACAAAGGAGAATGAAAAGAGAATGACTGAAAACCTACTGGATGCAGCCAAAGCAGTTCTAAGAGGGAAGTTTTTAACAATACAATCCTACCTCAAGAAAAAAGAAACATCTCAAATAAACAACCCAAAATTACACCTAAAGCAATTAGAAAAAAAAGAACAAAATAAACCCCCAAAATTTACCAGAAGGAAAGAAATCATAAAGATCAGATCAGAAATAAATGAAAAAGGAATGAAGGAAACTATAGCAGAGATTAGTAAAACTAAAAGCCTGTTCTTTGAGAAGATAAACAAAATCGATTAACCATTAGCCAGACTCATGAAGAAAAAAATAAAGACTGAAATCAATAGAATTAGAAATGAAAAGAAGTAACAACTGACACCACAGAAATAAAAAAAATCATGAGAGATTACTACAAACAGCTATATGCCAATAAAATGGACAACCTGGAAGAAATGAACAACTTCTCAGAAAAGCACAAACTTCAAGACTGAACCAGGAAGAACTAGAAAATATAAACAGACCAATCACAAACACTGAAATTGAGACTGTGATAAAGTCTTCCAACAAACAAAAGGCCAGGACCAGACGGCTTCACAGGCGAATTCTATCAAACACTTAGAGAAGAGTTAACACCTATCCTTCTCAAACTATTCCAAAATATAGTAGAGGGAGGAACACGCCCAAACTCATTCTTCAAGGCCATCATCACCCTGATACGAAAACCAGACAAAGATGCCACAAAGAAAGAAAACTACAGGTCAATAACACTGATGAACATAGATGCTAAATCTTCAACAAAATACTAGCAAACAGAATCCAACACCACATTAAAAGGATCATACACCGTGATCAAGTGAGGTTTATCCCAGAAATGCAAGGGTTCTTTAATAAATGCAAATCAATCAATGTAATAAACCATATTATCAAATTGAAGGAGAAAAATAATACGACCATCTCAATAGATGCAGAAAAACTTTTGACAAAATTCCACACACATTTATGATAAAAACCTTCCAGAAATTAGGCATAGAGGAAACTTAACTCAACAAAATAAAGGCCATATATGACAAACCCACAGCCAACATTCTTCTCAATGGTGAAAAACTGAAACTATTTCCTCTAATAACAGGAACAAGACAAGGTTGCCCACTCTCACCAGTATTATTCAACATAGTTTTCGAAGATTTAGCCACAACAATCAGAGAAGAGAAACAAATAAAAGCAATCAAAATCAGAAAATACAGAATAAAGTTGTCACTGTTTGCAGATGACATGATACTATACATAGAAAATCCTAAAGATGCTACCAGAAAACCACTAGAGCTAATCAATGAATTTGGTAAAGTAGCAGGATTCAAATTAATGCACAGAAATCTTGCATTCCTATACACTAATGATGAAAAATCTGAAAGCGAAATTAAGGAAACTCTCCCATTTACCTTTGCAACAAAACGAGTAAAATACCTAGAAGTAAACCTGCTAAAGGAGACAAAAGACGTGTATGCAGAAAACTACAAGACACTGATGAAATAAATTAAAGATGATACAAACAGATGGAGAGATATACCATGTTCTTTGAATGGAAGAATCAACATTGTAAAAATCAGTATACTACCCAAAGCAATCTACAGATTCAATACAATCTGTATCAAACTACCAATGACATTTTTCACAGAAATAGAACAAAAAATTTCACAATTTGTATTGAAACACAAAAGACCCCGATTAGCCAAAGCAATATTGAGAAAGAAAAATGGAGCTGGAGGAATCAGATTCCCTGACTTCAGAATATACTACAAAGCTACAGTAATCATGAGAGTATGGTACTGGCACAGAAACAGACATATAGATCAATGGAACAAGATAGAAATCCCAGAGATAAACCCATGCACATATGGTCACCATATTTTTGATAAAGGAGGCAAGAATATACAATGTAAAAAAGACAGCTTCTTCAATAAGTGGTGCTTGGCAAACTGGACAGCTACATGTAAACTAATGAAAGTAGAACACTCCCTAACACCATACACAAAAACAAAGTCCACATGGATTAAAGACCTAAATGTAAGGCCAGACACTTTAAAACTCTTAGACGAAAACTTAGCCAGAAAGCTTTATGATATAAAACACAGCAAGATCCTTTTTGGCCCACCTTCTAAAGAGATGGAATTAAAAACGAAAATAAATAAAAGTGGCCTAATGAAACTTAAAAGCTTTTGCACAGCAAAGGAAAACATGAACAAGATGAAAAGACAACCCTCTGAACGGGAGAAAATATTTACAAATGAAGCAACTGAGAAAGGATTAATCTCCAAATTTTAAAAGCAGCTCATGCAACTTAATATCAAAAAACAAACAACCCAACCCAAAAATGGGCAGAATACCTAAACAGACATTTCTCCAAAGAAGACATACAGATTGCCAACAAACACATGAAAGGATGCTCAACGTCACTAATCATTAGAGAAATGCAAATCAAGTGGTATCACCTCACACTAGTCAGAATGGGCATAATCAAAAAATCTACAAATAATAAATGCTGGAGAGGGTGTGAGAAAAGGGAACCCTCTTGCACTATTGTTGGGAAAGTAAATTGATATAGCCACTATGGAGAACAGTGTGGAGTTTCCTTAAAAAACTAAAAATAGAACTATCATACGAACCAGCAATCCCAGTCCTGGGCATATACCCTGAGAAAATCATAATTCAAATAGAATCATGTACCACAATGTTCATTGCAGCTCTATTTACAATAGCCAGGACATGGAAGCAATCTAAGTGTCCATCAGCAGATGAATGGATAAATAAGATGTGGCCCATATATGCAATGGAATATTACTCAGCCATAAAAAAATGAAACTGAGTTTTTTGTAGTTAGTTGGATGGACCTAGAGTCTGTCATACAGTGTGAAGTAAGTCAGAAAGTGAAAAACAATTACCATATTCTAACACATATTTATGGAATCTAAAAAAAAAAAGTTTCTGAAGATCCCAGGGCAGGACAGGAATAAAGATATAGAGAATGGACTTGAGAACATGGGGAGGGCGAAATGTAAGCTGGGACAAAGTGAGAGTGGCATGGACATATATACACTACCAAATTTGAAATAGATAGCCAGTGGGAAGCAGCCACATAGCACAGGGAGATCAGCTCGGCACGTTGTGACCACCTGGAGGGATGTGATATGGAGGGTGGGAGGGAGATACAAGAGGGAGGAGATATGGGGATATATGTATATGTATAGCTGATTCACTTTGTTATAAAGCATAAACTAACACACCATTATAAAGCAATTATACTACAATAAAGATGTTAATAAAAGGAAAAATAAATAAAATACTTTACAAATAATACTTTAAAAAAGAAAAACTGTAAAAAAAATTAAAAATTCAGCTGCTGGTGTTAAGGGAGTTCCCTTGCACATGAGTATTTGCTTTTCCCTTGTTTTTTTTTTTTTTTTTTTTTTTTTTTTTGCGGTATGCGGGCCTCGCACTGTTGTGGACTCTCCCGTTGCGGAGCACAGGCTCCGGATGCGCAGGCTCAGCGGCCACGGCTCACGGGCCCAGCCGCTTCGCGGCATGTGGGATCTTCCCGGACCGGGGCATGAACCCGTATCCCCTGCATTGGCAGGTGGACTCTCAACCACTGTGCCACCAGGGAAGCCCTCCCTTGTTGTTTTTAAGATTTTCTCTTTAATTTCTTTCATGTTAATTATAAAGTGTCTTGATGTGGACATCTTGGGTTGATCTTGTTTGGTACTTTGTCCTTCCTATAACTGGATGTCTGTTTCCTTTCCCAGGTTAGGGAAATTTTTATACATTATTTCTTCAAATTATTTCATCTGCCCTTTCTATCTCTCTTCTCCTTCTCTGAATTCTATAATATGAACATTTGTATGTTTGATATTGTGTCAGAGGTCTTTTAAACTGTTCTCTTTTTAAAAATTGTTTTTCTGTCCATCTTGTGTGATTTTCACTCTGTCTTTCAGATTGCTAATCATTTACTCTGTATTATATAATGTATTGATGATTCACTCCGGGATATTTTTTATTTCACTTATTGCATTCTTTAGCTCTGTTTGGTATTTCTTTATATTTTTTTTACTCTTTCTAAAATTTTTTACTATGTTTATTTTTTCTTCTCCACAGTTCTTTGAGCATCTTTATGATTATTACCTTGAACTCTTTCTTGGGTATATTGCTTATCTCCACTTAACTTATCTCTTCTTCTGAGGGGTTTTATCTCATTCCATCATTTGGAAAGTATTCATTTGTCACCCCATTTAACCTAATTCCCTGTTTTTATTTCTATGTATTTAGTAGGTCTATTACATTTCCCAGTCTTAGAGAAGTGGCCTTATGTAGGAGACTTCTTATGGAACTCAGCAACACACTCCCTTCTGACCAGCAGAGGTGTATGCTCTAGTGGTGCCCCTTATGTGGTCTGTGTGGAAACTTCTATTATGGTGGGGCTCACTATTCTGGTTGTGCTGGTAAGTGGGGCTGGCCCCTGGCCCACTGGTGGATAGGACCAGTTCCTGGCATTCCTGGCTGCAGGGCCTCGGGATCCCTGGGGATCCCTGGGGCTGGTGGCAGCCCACTGGTGGGCAGGGCCATGTCCCAGCATGGCTAGTTGTTTGGCCCTGGAACTGGTTAGCTTGGCTTGTGGGCAGGTAAGCCCCAAGAGCTAATAGGCTAGAGGGAGGACTCCAAAATGGTTCTTCTTTTTTTTTAACATCTTTATTGGAGTATAATTGCTTTATAATAGTGTGTTATTTTCTGCTTTATAACAAATTGAATCAGCTGAACTTAGAGTCTGTCATAGAGAGTGAAGTAAGTAAGAAAGATAAAAACAAATACCGTATGCTAACACATATATATGGCATCAAAATGATTCTTGTCAGCACCAGTTTTCTCATGGTAAGACAAGCTCCCAGAAATGGCTGCTTTCAGGGTCTATGTCCTCAGTGGGAGTCCCAGTTGCCTCCTGCCTCTATGAGAGGCTCTCCAAGATCAGAAAGTGTTTCTAACTCAAGCTCCTTTCAAATTGCTGCCTCTGTACTGGGTTTTGGTATGTATGAGGTTTTGTGTGCACCCTTTAAGGGTTGGGTCTCCATTTCCTACAGCCCTCTAGCTCTCCCATACACAAACCACACTGGCCTTGAAAGCCAGATGTTTGAGGGGCTCATCTTCCTGGTGCAGGATCCCTGGGCTGGGGAGCCTGATGAGTGGCTCAGGTCTCTTACTCTTTTAAAAGAACCTCTACAGTTGTGATTATCCTCTTGTTTGTAGGTCTTCTACCCTGGAGCATGGGTCTTGAGGATACTCCATCTTCACCGTTTCTACCCACCTTGTTGTGGTTCCTTCTTTATAACTTTAGTTATGGAAAATATTTATTGCTTAAGTTTACTTAAGTCTTAGGCTTGTTCTCATTGATAGTTGCTCCATAAATACTTGTAATGCTTATGTGCCCATGGAAGGGGGTGAGCTCAAGGTCTTCCTACTCTACCACCATGGACCTTTCTTCCAGATGTTATGTTTTTACTTATTGAATATTTGTAAAACCCTTTGTTGAACAAATCTATCAGAGCAATTTTTCTAACAGCGTTTGTTTGCTTCCAATCTCTGTCACATTTCAGTAATACTTACAATGTTTTAAACTTTTTCATTATTATTATATATAATAATGATCACCTGTGATCAGTGATCTTTGGTGCTACTATTATAATTGCTTTGTGACACAATAAATTGAACCTAATTGTTAAATGTTGTGTGTGTTCTGACTGTTCCACTGACCAGCTGTTCCCTATCTCTCTCTTCTCCTTCAGCCTCACTATTCCCTGAGACACAACAGTGTTGAAATTAGGCCAATTAATAACCCTACAATGGCTTGTAAATGTTCAAGTGAAAGGAAGAGTTGCACACTTCTCACTTTAAATCAAAACCTAGAATAATGATTAAGTTTAGTGGGGAAGGCATGCCAAAACCTGAGATAGGCCTAAAGCTAGGCCGCATGCCAAACAGTTAGGCAGTTGTGAATACAAAGGAAAAGTTCGTGGAGGCAACTTAAAATGCTTCTCAAGTGAACACACAGATAAGAAAGTGAATCTACCTTATTGCTGATACAGGGAAAGTTTTAGTGGTCTGGATAGTTGATCAAACCAGCCACAACCTTCCCTTAAACCAAAGCCTAATACAGAACAAGGCCTTAACTCTCTTTAATTCTGTGAAGGCTTAGAGAAATAAGGAAGCTGCAGAACAAAAGTTTGAACCTAGCAGAGGCTCATTCATGAGGTTTAGGGAAATAAGCCATTTCCATAACATAAAAGTGCAAGGCGAAGCAGCAAGTGGTGATGTAGAAGCTGCAGAAAGTTATCCAGAAGATCTAGCCAAGGTAATTAAAGAAGATGACTACACTGAACAAAAGATTTTCAGTGTAGATGAAACAGCCTTATATTATAAGATGCCATCTAAGACTTTCAGAGCGAGAGAGAAGTCAATACCTGACTTTAAAGCTTCAAAGGAAAGGCCGATTCTCTTGTTAAGAGCTAACGCAGCTGGTGACTTAAGTTGCAGCCAATGTTAATTTACCATTCCTAAAATCCTAGGGCTCTCAAGATTTATGCTAAATCTACACTGCCTGTGCTCTCCAAATGGGAAAACAAAGCTTGGATAATAACGCATCTGTTTACAACATTGTTTACTGAATATTTTAAGCCCATTGTTGAGATCCACTGCTCAGAAAAAAAGATTCCTTTCAATAAATTACTGTTCAGTGATAATGCATCTGGTCACCCAAGAGCTCTGATGGGGCTGTACAGTGAGAATAATGTTTTAATGCCTGATAACACGACATGCATTTTGCAGCCCATGGATCAAGGAGTAAATTCAATGTTCAAGTATTATTTAAGAAATATATTTTGTAAGGTTATATCTGCCATGGGTAGTGTTTCCCTGATGGATCTGGGCAAAGTAAATTGGAAACCTTCTGGAAAGGATTTACCATTCTAGATACCATTAAGTATATTCATTTTTCATGGGAAGAGGTCAAAATATCAACATTAACAAGAGTTTGGAAGAAGTTGATTCCAATCCTCATGGATGACTTTGAAGGGTTCAAGACTTTGGTGGAGAACATAACAGCAGATGTGGTAGAAATAGCAAGAAACTAGGGTTAAGGATGGAGACTGAAGATGTGACTGAATTGCTGCAATATAATGAAACTAAAGGATGAGGATATGCTTCTTATGGATGAGCAAAAACAAGTAGTTTCTGGGGATGGAAACCACACCTGGTGAAGGTGCTGTAAATATTGTTGAAATGACAAGATAGTACTTAGAAATTTTTAGAACATGAAAGCAAGATCTTTGAATAGCAAAAAGATTACAAGTCATTGAAGGTTCAGATGATGTTAGCCTTTTTTATCCATAAAGTATTTTTAAATGAAAGTATGTACATTGTTCTGTTTTTTTAGACCTAATGCTTTTGCACTTTTAATAGACTACAGTATAGTGTAAACATAACTTTTATTTGCACTGAGGAACCAAAACATTAGTGTGACTCATTTTATTTGTGGTAGTCTGGAACTGAACCTGCAATATCTCTGAGGTATGCCTGTACAGAGTTACACTTTTGCAAGATGAAAAGAGTTCTAGAAATGGATGGTGGTGATGTTTGCACAACAATGTGAATATAACTAATACCACTAAACTGTGCACTTAAACATGGTTAAGATGGTAAATTTAATGTTGTATGTTTTTACCACAAAAAATGGTTTAAATGGTATATTCTATATTATGTGGATTTCACCATAATTTAATTTTTTTAAATTTCAAAATGGAACTAAAATACTTACCTTGTAGTATTGTCAGGTGTTGGTAATATGGTGCTTGCATAACAGCAGAATATTTGGCTCACAGTAGGTGCTCAACCATTGTTAGTTACTTCCATCTTTTCCTTTATCTCCCTTCTCTCTCTCTTGTCCATATATCTTAGTTCATGATTTAGGTTCTGCCAAACCTCCCACTTCTCAACAGACTCCTTTCTCCTTTGTTTCCTTACTTCCTTTCTTCTTTCTCTCATTTTATTTTATTATTATAAGGAACATCAAGAACTTCCAAGAAGAATCCCTCAACTATTTTGCCAGGTGGCAAAACCACACTGTTTTCTTCAAAAGTTCTCACAAGCAAATTATATATCCAGATATGTCAATCAATATTACTTGAGCTACAAGGCTGATTCACAGAATTGTGCAAGTTGTTCACTTCACAATGGTGTCTGGCTGAGAAGTTGAATTCGGTCAATGTGCCCTGGGATATGTCTGAATTCAAGAGGTGCCTACTTTTAATTCACAGAAAGTCACTATAAGGACCAGTGCCAGCACGGCGCATGTGTAATTAAGATGTTATGGAACCTTGGGGTCAGACTTGGGATACTCGAAGTCCAGAGAATGAAGACTTAAACTCATCGTTCCTTGCAGGATGAGGGGAAAAAAGACTTCTTGTAAGCCCCAGGGATGATGGGAAAGTATGCTTCTTAGATCTCAACAAGAAAGTGGCTTTTCTCACTTGGGACGCCAGGCCATGTCTGAGAGGGAGCATGATTATAGAGGCCAGCATATAGGGCTGAAGAGGTTACTTTGGGAAAGAATGGAGAAAATATTAGGATAGCAACTTGGATAGCAACAAATTTTGTAAGCTGGGGTTTCTCCAAGGTAATATTAAAATCAAGTATGTTGTATCTAGAAACCTATATCAAGCAAATCATCCAGACTTAGATCATCATATATAACAAGGGTTCCCATCTGTTTGTGCTTCTAGGTTTCCATTTTCCATTTTCTTAGTTATTTAGTAAATCCCTTTTCAAAATAGACATGTCCACATATGGGTCAATTTAGCTGGGCTAAGGTTGAGGTGCCTGGCAGGAGTGCAATGGGTATTGCACTTCCAAGATACAATAATTGTCTTGCCACTTTCCAGCTGGAAAACAAGGTAAGACACAGGATGTTGGAAAAGCTAGGAATATGAATGTATCTATAGGCAAGTGTTCTTAATCTCAGGTTCCTTTGGCTCTGACAGCGTGTGCAAAATTGCACTTACATGGCATGTGTACATTTTGGAGATGGGGATGGAAAGAAGGTCCACAGCTATCCTCAGATTTGAAACACAAAGCACCAGCCTCCCCTAGAATAGTAGTAGAAATTCCTTCCTAAAAATCCAGAGATCCAGGTACTTTGGATAGGCACAAGAGAAGCTTTCTGGAGGTTTGGATTTTAGATTGAGTGCTGCCACAAGCTTGCTATATTAGGTCCTCTAGGCCTCATGTTGCATATCTGTGAAATAAAGAAGTGGATTACATGATCGCCAAGGGCCCTGAAAGCTCTAAAGATTTGATTTTGAAAGAAATAATTGCTCTGATTTGTCATACTCTTGGGATGACTCTGTAAGATCAAGTTATGTAAATAAGGTCTGGTAAGACACTGTTCAGCATTTTCTCAATAGCTAAATTTATGGCTTTGCTTTTTTTTTTTTACAACTATATTGGAGTATAATTGCTTTACAATGGTGTGTCAGTTTCTGCTTTATAACAAAGTGAGTCAGTTATACATATACATATGTTCCCACATCTCTTCCCTCTTGCATCTCCCTCCCTCCCACCCTCCCTATCCCACCCTTCCAGGCAGTCACAAAGCACCGAGCTGATCTCCCTGTGCTATGCGGCTGCTTCCCACTAGCTATCTACCTTACCTTTGGTTGTGTATATATGTCCATGCCTCTCTCTCGCTTTGTCACAGCGCACCCTTCCCCCTCCCCATATCCTCAAGTCCATTCTCTAGTAGGTCTGTGTCTTTATTCCCATCTTACCCCTAGGTTCTTCATGACATTTTTTTTCTTAAATTCCATATATATGTGTTAGCATACGGTATTTGTCTTTCTCTTTCTGACTTACTTCACTCTGTATGACAGACTCTAGTTCCATTCACCTCATTACAAATAGCTCAATTTCGTTTCTTTTTATGGCTGAGTAATATTCCATTGTATATATGTGCCACATCTTCTTTATCCATTCATCTGATGATGGACACTTAGCTTGTTGCCATCTACTGTAAATAGAGTTGCAATGAACATTTTGGCACATGACTCTTTTTGAATTATGGTTTTCTCAGGGTGTATGCCCAGTAGTGGGATTGCAGGGTCATTAAAAATCGTCCAACAAACAAAAGCCCACACCAGATGGCTTCACAGGCGAATACCATCAAACATTTAGAGAAGACCTAACACCTATCCTTCTCAAACTCTTCCAAAATATAGCAGAGGGAGGAAGACGCCCAAACTCATTCTACGAGGCCACTATCACCCGGATACCAAAATTAGATAAAGCTGTCACAAAGAAAGAAAACTACAGGTCAATATCACTGATGAACATAGATGCAAAAATCCTCACCAAAATACTAGCAAACAGAATCCAGCAGCACATTAAAAGGATCATACACCATGATCAAGTGGGGTTTATTCCAGGAATGCAAGGATTCTTCAATATACGCAACACAATCAATGTGATAAACCATATTAACAAATTGAAGCAGAAAAAATATATGATCATCTCAATAGATGCAGAGAAAGCTTTCGACAAAATTCAACACCCATTTATGATAAAAATCCTGCAGAAAGTAGGCATAGAGGGAACTTTCCTCAACATAATAAAGGCCATATATGACAAACCCACAGCCAACATCGTCCTCAATAGTGAAAAACTGAAAGCATTTCCACCAAGATCAGGAGCAAGACAAGGTTGCCCACTCTCACCACTCTTATTCAACATAGATTTGGAAGTTTTAGCCACAGCAATCAGAGAAGAAAAGGAAATAAAAGGAATCCAAATCAGAAAAGAAGTAAAGCTGTCACTGTTTGCCAATCACATGATACTATACATAGAGAATCCTAAAGATGAGACCAGAAAACTACTAGAGCTAATCAATGAATTTGGTAAAGTAGAAGGATACAAAATTAATGCACAGAAATCTCTGGAATTCCTATATACTAATGATGAAAAATCTGAAAGTGAAATCAAGAAAGCACTCCCATTTACCTTTGCAACAAAAAGAATAAAATATCTAGGAATAAACCTACTTAAGGAGACAAAAGACCTTTATGCAGAAAATTATAAGACACTGATGAAAGAAATTAAAGATGATATAAATAGATGGAGAGATATACCATGTTCTTGGATTGGAAGAATCAACATTGTGAAAATGACTCTACTACCCAAAGCCATCTACAGATTCAATGCAATCCCTATCAATCCACCACTAGTATTTTTCACAGAACTAGAACAAAAAATTTCACAATTTGTATGGAAACACAAACGACCCCCAGTAGCCAAAGCAATCTTGAGAATGAAAAACGGAGCTGGAGGAATCAGGCCCCCTGACTTCAGACTATACTACAAAGCTACAGTAGTCAAGACAGTATGGTACTGGCACAAAAACAGATACATCAATGGAACAGGATAGAAAGCCCAGCGATAAACCCCCATGCATATGGTCACCTTATCTTTGATATAGGAAGCAGGAATGTACAGTGGAGAAAGGACAGCCTCTTCAATAAATGGTGCTGGGAAAACTGGACAGGTACATGTAAAAGTATGAGATTAGATCACTCCCTAACACCATACACAAAAATAAGCTCAAAATGGATTAAAGACCTAAGTGTAATGCCAGAAACTATCAAACTCTTAGAGGAAAACATAGGCAGAACACTCTATGACAAATCACAGCAAGATCCTTTTTGACCCACCTCCTAGAAAAATGGAAATAAAAACAAAAGTAAACATATTGCTTTGCTTTTATTCCCTCTCATCCACTAAAGTTCCACAAAATGGAAGAAGGGAGGTGGGAGGATTAACTTTTTCAACTCAGCCTGGGTCTACGTAAAGTAACTTGGGCTAGACACAGTTTGACTTTTCTTTTCCTGACTGACTGGTTAAGACACTTTTGGTGTGTTTTAGTTTATTATTCCTTTTCTGGAAGCGTTTTCAGGTCTTTAAATATTTCAGAGATGAGTGACAACTTAAAGCCCTTATCAGTACATATTTGGGTTAAGAAAATCATTTGAGAAAACCTTGTAGGACTAAGATTGGGCCAAGTTAAGGTGTAGCAGAGAAAATGGAAGTAACTTCATTTTCAGGTTGCTTCTTATTGTCCCAGGTTTTGACAAAAGGGGGCTGTGACATAATAATAAATAATACCATCTTTGGTGAGCTCACCCTGTGACTTGCTTCCTTTGGGGATGAAAGGAAGGGACTGTATAGCAAGGTCATGTCCTACACTTTTCCTCACTACTCCAAATGGTAATAGCCTCCTTCCTACCACCACTGCCACTAGCCATCATCTGACTGGATATTCTAAACTGACGGAGAGGAGATGGAGGCTGCCCTTCTGCTTCCAAAGGATAGAATCCAGGCTTTTGCTCATTCATGACTCTGAAGTTCTTCATCTCATGCAACTCACTTCTTATTCAATGGTTTTGTATACACAGTTGTGATTGCCCAGGTATTCAGGCAAGTGACTTGGCTTTCACCAGGAGGGCAGGCTCGGTGGTGGGCATTCATTTAATCTCAGACTCTTGGGAGTAGAAAGGGATTAGGGTTCTTCTAACTCTATTTCCCAATTCATTTCACCAGATCTTTATTTTCCTTGGTATTCTGTCTACTGAGAATAGGGGAGGGCTGCATATTTAGTGGATGAATGGGTTCAACTGAAAAGTATTTCACCATTCCTCTTCATAACAAACTCTTTATATTTCTCATTTTCTCTTTGTCTTTATCTGTTTTCCCCTCCTACCTCTCTGGGTGATGTCCTTATTCTCCTTCTCAGTTTCCATTGTTCTGACATGCCAGGAGATAACAGTCAGTAGCACCAACTTTTCTGTGCTCTTCAGACACTTAATATTATAGCTACTCTAAAAATCAGGTCCACAATGCACATGCGTCATCATTCTACAAATATTTATTAAACACCTGCTATGATCCAAGAGATGATCTAAGTTCTGAGAAAGAAGAGAATAATAAAAAATAGTTAACACTTATATAGCACATAGTATGTGTCAGACACTATTTTCACTACTTGGCATAGAATTATCTTGTTTGCTTTTAAAATATTATGAGATATACATCATGCTAATCCAATTTCACATATGAGGAAAGTGAAAAACAGAGAGGTTAAGTAACTTTCTTAAGGTCATAAGCCTATAAGTAACAGAGCCATGAAGTTAGAAATCAAATCCAAAGAGACCATTATCAGAATATGCACTCTTAACCTGTTATAGCCTCTCCTCGTGGAGCATATTGTTTAGTTGTGGAGACACAATAAACATGTAAATAAATAAAAATATAACTTTTCTACTAGATTTAAGTTTATACAAAATAAAAGAGAGTAAGTTGGAAAAAAGTGACAAGAGGTGTGTGTTGTTTCTAATAGGATGATAGGGGAAGACCTCTCTGAAGAGATGACATTTCAGCAGAAACCTGAATGAACTTGCTATATATTCCAGGTAGAGTGAGAAGAAATCACAAAGGTCCTAAAATAAGAATGAGGAGGAGAGCTGGGGAAGATGGCGGAAGAGTAAGACGCGGAGATCATTTTCTCCTCGCAGATACACCAGAAATATATATACACGTGGAACAACTCCTACAGAACACCTACTGAATGCTGGCAGAAGACCTCAGACCTCCCAAAAGGCAAGAAACTCCCCACGTACCTGGGTAGGGTAAAAGAAAAAAATAGAGACAAAAGAATAAGGACGGGACCTGCACCAGTGGGAGGGAGCTGTGAAGGAGGAAAGGTTTCCACACACTAGGAAGCCCCTTTGTGGGCGGAGACTGCGGGTGGCAGAGGGGGGAGCTTTGCAGCCACGGAGGAGAGCACAGCAACAGGGGTGCGGAGGGCAAAGCAGGGAGATTCCGGCACAGAGGATCGGTGCTGACCAGCACTCACCAGCCCGAGAGGCTTGTCTGCTCACCTGCCGGGGTGGGCGGGGCTGTGAGCTGAGGCTTGGACTTTGGTCGGAGCGCAGGGAGAGGACTGGGGTTGGCTACATGAACACAGCCTGAAGGGGTTAGTGCAACACGGCTAGCCGGGAGGGAGTCCGGGAAAAGGTCTGGAGCTGCCGAAGAGGCAAGAGACTTTTTCTTCCCTCTTTGTTTCCTGTTGCCCGAGGAGAGGGGATTAAGAGCGCTGCTTAAAGGAGCTCCAGAGATGGGCACGAGCCGTGGCTAAAAGCGCGGACCGCAGAGACGGCCAGGAGACGCTAAGGCTGCTGCCGCCGCCACCAAGGGCCTCTGTGCGAGCACAGGTCACTATCCACACCCCTCTTCTGGGGAGACTGTGCAGCCCGCCACTGCCAGGTACCCAGGATCCAGGGACAGCTTCCCCGGGAGAATGCACGACGGGCCTCAGGCTGGTGCAACGTCACGCTGGCCTCTGCCTCCGCAGGCTCGCCCCGCACTCTGCGCCCCTCCCTCACCCCGGCCTGAGTGAGCTAGAGCCCACGAATCAGCGGCTCCTTTAACCCCGTCCTGTCTGAGCAAAAAAAAGACGCCCTCCAGCGACCCACATGCAGAGGAGGGGCCAAATCCAAAGCTGAGCCCCTGTGAGCTGTGAGAACAAAGAAGAGAAAGGGAAATCTTTCCCAGCAGCCTCAGAAGCAGCAGATGAAAGCTCCACAATCAACTTGATGTACCCTTCATCTGTGGAATACATGAATAGACAAGGAATTATCCCAAATTGAGGAGGTGGACTTTGAGAGCAATATTTATGATTTTTTCCCCTTTTCCTCTTTTTGTGAGTGTGTATGTGTGTGCTTCTGTGTGACATTTTGTCTGTATAGCTTTGCTTCCAACATTTGTCCTAGGGTTCTACCCGTCCGTTTTTCTTTAATTTTCTTAATAATTAATAACTTTATTTTATTTTGCTTTATTTCTTTCTTTCTTTCTTTCTTTCTTTCTTTCTTTCTTTCTTTCTTTCTTTCTTTCTTTCTTTCTTTCTTTCTTTCTTTCTTTCTTTCTTTCTTTCTTTCTTTCTTTCTCTCCTTCCCTCCTTTAGACAAAGAATCATCCCAATTAGAGGAGGTGGCCTTTGAGAGCAAGATTTATGAGTTTTTTCCCCTTTTCCTCTTTTTGTGTGTGTGTATTTGTATGATTCTGTATGAGATTTTGTCTGTATAGCCTTTCTTCCACCATTTGCCCTAAGGCTCTATCAGTCCATTTTTAAAAAAAAATTTTTAATAATTATTTTTTAATTTAATATCTTTATTATATTTTACTTTATTTTATTTTACTTTATCTTCCTTCTTTCTTTCTTTCTTTATTCCTTCCTTCCCTCCTTCCATCCTTCCTTCCTTCCTCCCACTGTTCCTCCCTCCCTCCTTACTTTCTTTCTTTCTTTCCTTATTTCCTGCTTTCCTTCTTTCTTTCTTTCCTTCTTTCTTTCTTTCTTTCTTTCTTTCTTTCTTCCTTCCTTCCTTGCCTCCTTTCTTTCTTTTTTTCTTTCTTTCATTCATTCATTCATTCTTTCTTTCTTTATTTCTTCCTTTCTTCCTACTTCTACTAATCCGTTCTCTCTACATTTTCTCCCTTTTATTCTGAGCCATGTGGATGAAAGGCTCTTGGTGCTGCAGCCAGGAGTCAGTGCTGTGCCTCTGAGGTGGGAGAGCCAACTTCAGGACACTGGTCCACAAGAGACCTCCCAGCTCCACATAATATCAAATGGCGAGAATGTACCAGAGATCTCCATCCCAACACAAACACCCAGCTTCACTCAATGACCAGCAAGCTACAGTGCTGGACACCCTATGCCAAACAACTAGGAAAACAGGGACACAACCTCACCCATTAGCAGAGAGGCTGCCTAATATCATAATAAGTCCACAGAAACCCCAAAACACACTACCAGACGTGGACCTGCCCACCAGAGAGACAAGATCCAGCCTCATCCACCAGAACACAGGCACTAGTCCCCTCCACCAGGAAGCCTACACAACCCACTGAACCAACCTTAGCCACTGGGGACAGACATCAAAAACAATGGAAACTACGAACCTGCAGCCTGCAAAAAGGAGACCCCAAACACAGTAAGATAAGCAAAATGAGAAGACAGAAAAACACACAGCAGATGAAGGAGCAAGATAAAAATGCACCAGACCTAACAAATGAAGAGGAAATAGGCAGTCTACCTGAAAAAGAATTCAGAATAATGATAGTAAAGATGTTCCAAATCTTGGAAATAGAATAGACAAAATGCAAGAAACATTTACCAAGGACCTAGAAGAACTAAACAAGCAATGATGAAAAACACAATAAGTGAAATGAAAAATACTCTAGAAGGGCTCAATAGCAAAATAACTGAGGCAGAAGAACGGATAAGTGACCTGGAAGATAAAATAACTCCTGTAGAACAGAATAAAGAAAAAAGAATGAAAGGAACTGAGGACAGTCTCAGAGAACTCTGGGACATCTTTAAACGCACCAACATTCGAATTATAGGGGTTCCAGAAGAAGAAGACAAAAAGAAAGGGACTGAGAAAATATTTGAAGAGATTATAGTTGAAAACTTCCCTAATATGGGAAAGGAAATAGTTAATCAAGTCCAGGAAACACAGAGAGTCCCATATAGGATAAATACAAGGAGAAATATGACAAGACACATATTAATCAAACTGTCAAAAATTAAATACAGAGAATGCATTTTGAAAGCAGCAAGGGAAAAATAACAAATAACACACAAGGGAATCCCCATAATGTTAACAGCTGACCTCTCAGCAGAAACTCTGCAAGCCAGAAGCGAGTGGCAGGACATACTGAAAGTGATGAAGGAGAAAATCCGGCAACCAAGATTACTCTACCCAGCAAGGATCTCATTCAGATTTGATGGAGAAATTAAAAACTTTACAGACAAGCAAAAGCTGAGAGTGTTCAGCACCACCAAACCAGCTTTACAACAAATGCTAAAGGAACTTCTCTAGGCAAGAAACACAAGAGAAGGAAAAGAACATCAATAATGAACCCAAAACAATTTAGAAAATGGGATTAGGAACATACATGTAAATAATTACCTTAAATGTAAATGAACTAGATGCTCCCACCAAAAGACACAGATTGGCTGAATGGATACAAAAAGAAGACCCATATATATGCTGTCTAAAAGAGACCCACTTCAGACCTACAAACACATTCAGACTGAAAGTAAGGGGATGGAAAAAGATATTCCATGCAAATGGAAACCAAAAGAAAGCTGGAGTAGCAATTCTCATAACAGACAAAATAGACTTTAAAATAAAGACTATTAGAAGAGACAAAGAAGGACACTACATAATGCTCAAGGGATCGATCCAAGAAGAAGATATAACAATTGTAAATATTTATGCACCCAACATAGGAGCACCTCAATACATAAGGCAAATACTAACAGCCATAAAAGGGGAAATCAACAGTAACACATTCCTAGTAGGGGACTTTTACACCCCACTTTCACCAATGGACAGATCATCCAAAATGAAAATAAAAAAGGAAACACAGGCTTGAAATGATACATTAAACAAGAGGGACTTAATTGATATTTATAGGTCACTCCATCCAAAAACAACAGTATACACATTTCTCTCAAGTGCTCTTGGAACATTCTCAAGGATAGATCATATCCTGGGTCACAAATCAGGCCTTTGTAAATTTAAGAAAATTAAAATCGTATCCAGTATATTTTCTGACCACAACACTATGAGACTAGATATCAATTACAGGAAAAGAGCTGTAAAAAATACAAACACACGGAGGCTAAACAATACACCACTTAATAACGAAGTGATCACTGAAGAAATCAAAGAGGAAATAGAAAAATACCTAGAAACAAATGACAATGGAGACAAGACCACCCAAAACCTAAGGGATGCAGCAAAAGCAGTTCTAAGAAGTAAGTTTTTTTTTTTAAGAGGTAAGTTTATAGCAATACAAGCCCACCTTAAGAAACAGGAAACATCTCGAATAAACAACATAACCTTGGACCTAAAGCAATTAGAGAAAGAAGAACAAAAAAATCCCCCAAAGTTAGCAGAAGGAAAGAAATCATAAAAATCAGATCAGAAATAAATGAAAACGAAATGAAGGAAACAATAGCAAAGATCAATAAAACTAAAAGCTGGTTCTTTGAGAAGGTAAACAAAGTAGATAAACCATTAGCCAGACTCATCAAGAAAAAGAGCGAGAAGACTCAAATCAATAGAATTAGAAATGAAAAAGGAGAAGTAACAACTGACACTGCAGAAATACAAAAGATCATGAGAGATTACTACAAGCAACTCTATGCCAATAAAATGGACAACCTGGAAGAAATGGACAAATTCATAGAAATGCACAACCTGCCAAGACTGAATCAGGAAGAAATAGAAAATATGAACAGACCAATCACAAGCACTGAAATTGAAACTGTGATTAAAAATCTTCCAACAAACAAAAGCCCAGGACCAGATGGCTTCACAGGCAAATTCTATCAAACATTTAGAGAAGAGCTAACACCTATCCTTCTCAAACTCTTCCAAAATATAGCAGAGGGAGGAACACACCCAAGTTGCTTCTACGAGGCCAACAACACCTTGATCCCAAAACCAGACAAGGATGTCACAAAGAAAGAAATTTACAGGTCAATATCACTGATAAACATAGATGCAAATCTCCTCAACAAAATACTAGCAAACAGAATCCAACAGCACATTAAAAGGATCATACACCATGATCAAGTATAGTTTATTCCAGGAATGTAAGGATTCTTCAATGTATGCAAATCAATCAATGTGATAAACCATATTAACAAATTGAAGGAGAAAAACCATATGATCATCTCAATAGAAGCAGAGAAAGCTTTTGACAAAATTCAACACCCATTTATGATAAAAAAAAAAACCCTGCAGAAAGTAGGCATAGAGGGAACTTTCCTCAACATAATAAAGCCTATATATGACAAACCCACATCCAACATCATCCTCAATGGTGAAAAGCTAAAAGAATTTCCACTAAGATAAGGAAGAAGACAAGGTTGCCCACTCTCACCACGCTTATTCAATAGAGTTTTTGAAGTTCTAGCCACAGCAATCAGAGAAGAAAAGAAAACAAAAGGAATCCAAATCGGGAAAGAAGAAGTAAAGCTGTCACTGTTTGCAGATGCCATGATACTATACATAGAGAATCCTAAAGATGTGACCAGAAAATTACTAGAGCTTATCAATGAATTTGGTAAAGTAGCAGGATACAAAATTAATGCACAGAAATCTCTGCCATTCCTATACACTAATGATGAAAAATCTGAAAGTGAAATGAAGAAAACACTCCCATTTACTATTGCAACAAAAATAACAAAATATCTAGGAATATACCTACCTAAGATGAGAAAAAACCTGTATGCAGAAAATTATAAGACACTGATGAGAGAAATTAAAGATGATACAAATAGATGGAGAGATATACCATGTTCTTGGATTGGAAGAATCAACATTGTGAAAATGACTCTATTACCCAAAGCAATCTACAGATTCAGTGCAATCCCTATGAAACTACCACTGGCATTTTTCACAGAACTAGAACAAAAAATTTCACAATTTTTATGGAAACACAAAAGATCCCGAATAGCCGAAGCAATCTTGAGAACGAAAAACGGAGCTGGAGGAATCAGGCTCCCTGACTTCAGACTATACTATGAAGCTACAGTAATCAAGACAGTATGGTACTGGCACAAAATCAGAAAGATAGATCAATGGAACAGAATAGAAAGCCCAGAGATAAACCCATGCACGTACGGTCACCTTATCTTTGATAAAGGTGGCAGGAATGTACAGTGGAGAAAGGACAGCCTCTTCAATAAGTGGTGCTGGGAAAACTGGACACGTACATGTAAAAGTATAAGATTAGATCACTCCCTAACACCATACACAAAAATAAGTTCAAAATGGAGTAAAGACCTACATGTAAGGCCAGAAACTATCAAACTCTTAAGGGAAAACATAGGCAGAACACTCTATGACATAAATCACAGCAAGATCCTTTTTGACCCACCTCCTAGAGAAATGGATATAAAAATAAAAATAAACAAATGGGACCTAGTGAAACTTCAAATCTTTTGCACAGCAAAGGAAACCATAAACAAGACCAAAAGACAACCCTCAGAATGGGATAATATATTTGCTAATGAAGCAACTGACGAAGGATTAATTTCCAAAATTTACAAGCAGCTCATGCAGCTCAATAACAAAAAAACAAACAACCCAATCCAATAATGGGCAGAAGACCTAAATAGACATTTCTCCAAAGGAGATATACAAACTGCCAACAAACACATGAAAGAATGCTCAGCATCATTAGTCATTTGGGAAATGCAAATCAAAACTACAATGAGATATCATCTCACACCAGTCAGAATGACCATCATCAAAATATCTAGAAACAATAAATGCTGGAGAGGGTGTGGAGAAAAGGGAACACTCCTGCACTGCTGGTGGGAATGTGAATTTGTACAGCCACTATGGAGAACACTATGGAGGTTCCTTAAAAAACTTCAAATAGAACTACCATATGGCCCAGCAATCCCACTACTGGGCATATACCCTGAGAAAACCATAATTCAAAAAGAGTCATGTACCAAAATGTTCATTGCAGCTCTATTTACAATAGCCCGGAGATGGAAACAACCTACGTGCCCATCATCGGATGAATGAATAAAGAAGACGTGGCACATATATACAATGGAATATTACTCAGCCATAAAAGAAACGAAATTGAGCTATTTGTAATGAGGTGGATAGACCTAGAGTCTGTCATACAGAGTGAAGTAAGTCAGAAAATGAAAGACAAATACTGTATGCTAACACATATATATGGAATTTAAGAAAAAAATATCATGAACAACCTAGGGGTAAGACAGGAATAAAGACACAGACCTACTGGAGAACAGTCTTGAGGATATGGGGAGGCGGAAGGGTGAGCTGTGACAAAGCGAGAGAGAGGCATGGACATATATACACAACCAAAGGTAAGGTAGATAGCTAGTGGGAAGCAGCCGCATAGCACAGGGATATCAGCTTGGTGCTTTGTGACAGCCTGGAGGGGTGGGATAGGGAGGGTGGGAGGGAGTGAGATGCAAGAGGTAAGAGATATGGGAACATATGTATATGTGTAACTGATTCAGTTTGTTATAAAGCAGAAACTTACTCACCATTGTAAAGCAATTATACCCCAATAAAGATGTTAAAAAGAAAATGAGAAGAGAGGATTCTAGCATTGTCAGGAAGGCCTATGTGAGTGAGATATGATAAACAAGAGGTGTACCATAGGAGACAGAATCCAAAGGGTAAGCATTGAATACATCATGGAGAGCTTTGCCAACTAGTTGAGCTTTTTTAATTCTAAGTATAGTTGCATTCGTCCATTTAAGTGGAGGAGAAATATGATCTGATTTAAGTTTTATAAAAGATCACTCTGGTTTCTGTGAGAATAGACTATAGGAGAGTATCAGTGGAAGAAGTTTACCACTGCAGTTGCCAAGAAAAGAGATAACAGATTAGCCGTGGATAGTGAAGGTGGTGAAAATTAGTCAGATTCAGAAAATATTTTGAAGGATAAAGTTGACATATCTTGCTAACAGATAGTATGTGGAGGGGGAGAGATTAGTTGTTTAGCTCTCACAAGTCATTAAGATTTTCATAATTGCATCTTTTAATTGTCTGAGTTTCCTTTCTTTTCCCTTCCCTCCCTTTCTCTTCTCTTCTCTCTCTCTCTCTCTCTCTCTCTCTCTCTCTCTCTCTTTCTCCTTCTCACTGCAGAAAAGAACTTTTCTATCTGGGATAGCATCTGATCATTCATGCCATAATAGAGTGGTATTTAAAATTATTATTAAATAAAATAATGTATGCACTCTTTAATTTATTCGTAGTATGTGTTAATTCTAGTTACAGGTACTCAAGATTCAATAAAGAAAATTGTCATTGTTTCTGACCACATGAAGCCTGCTGCTTGGTCAGGCTCAGGGCTAGGCACTTTACACACAAATTGTTTTGTTTAATCATCACCATCCCCCATCACGCACACACTTTAGGAAAAGCTAACATTTACCAGGGGCTTTACATGATCAAAACTTTACCTTTGTCACCTCAATTCCTCATAACAGTTTTTCAATGTTGTTTCATTGTTTCCATTTTAAAGATGAGGTTCTAACTTGGCAAAGGATGCACCAGCAGTAAAAGGCAACATTCATTTTAATCTTAAACCTTAAGAAGTATAGTGTTATAGTTAATAGCTTTGGCTACTCAGTTAGCCAGACCTGGGTTTAAATCCTAGTTCAACCACTTACCACTTATTTGACATTGGACAAGTTATTTAACGTAAGCATCAGTTTCTTCAAACTATAAAATGAAATGAGGGTAAGAATAACTTCCCTTCCCCTTATGGGTTTGCTGTGAATGCTAAATGAGCTAATGTGTGAAGCATTGTAACTCAGTTATTGCTCACCTGGACGGTCCTTCAGCTAACAATCATCCCAACTCCATTCTGAAGTCTCCCTGGGTGTGTTTGGCTGTGATAGCTTTCCTTTATTAGATTACTCCTCCTTCCATGATTCAAATATATTATTTTATTTTTCAGTCATGGACTGTTTTATCCAAATGTTCAAGTTTAATGAAATGTTGATTTAGAAGAATCCGCCATTTGGAGGTCTTTTAATTATGGTATGTCTGAGGCTTCCTTCACAACAGGAAGGAATGTAGACTTGATTTGCCCTGTCCACAAACTCCATGAGATTGTCTTGTTTCCTCAAATGCTTATTAAAATCCCTTGACTTTAAGTGGCAGCAATTCAGAGACCTAGCCATAATACTCATTACATCTCAAACTTGTTTCTCCTTGTCAGCCATTCTAGCTTCCTAGAATCCTAGAATTTCAGGTTTGGAGGGAAACTTAGAGAGCATCCAGGCCAACCCTCTAATCTGGGGAATCTTAGCAAGTTTTGTGCCTTGGACCCCTTTGACCCCTTTTCAGAATAATAATATTTTTAACATATAAAAATTATAGGGTTATAAAGGGAATCAATTATATTGAAATACAAAATAACTAGTGTGACATAGTAATAATTTGAGTTTCCTTATTAGTAAAATAAAAAATGAGGCCTGGTGTGAAGTCCAATAACTACCATAATTTCAAAGTAAGGATAAGCATACATAATATTTAAAGATGTCTGCAGCAAATGTAATGTGATTTAAAATTATCTGTGGTTTGTATTGGAAACAAAGTTGCAAATACTATTGTACTATTGAAACTGTTGGCTAAATTCAATACTGCAGGAAATAGTAAGTTATGGTCAGAGGTTTGTATAAATAAAGGTATATTTTTCCATCAAATTTTATGGATTCCCTGAATTTTATCCAGGGAAACTAGGTTAATAACCCTTATATCTGATATATTAGTTACACCTATGTTCTGCTTGGTATATTTTCTTGAAAAAAATCAAGCAACATATGCTTGAATTCCTTCAGTGATGGGGAAGTCATTACCTAATGTGTAGTGGGTCTCCCATTGTTCTGTTGTCCAAGAGTTCAGTTAGGGTGTTCTTCCAGGAAGCTGTAATCTATCTTCTTATAGATTCCTATTATCAGCTCTTGTTCTCTCTAGGACTTCAGAATTAAGTCAGCATTCTCTTCCAGAGGACAAACTTTCAGCTGCTGGAAGACATTTCTGCTCTTCCTATTTTTTTCTATTTTAACTACAATTCTTTTAAGCTACAATTCAATTAAGCTACAATTCTTTCATCTCATATTTCTAGATTGTGGATTTGAGACATTGCCCCTTTTGCATGGTCTGTGGCTGTGCTTCTGATCAGCAGTATATCACCAGAATAAGTCAGAAAACCCCAGATAGGACTAGGAAAGTGAAGTTAGAAACTATCACTGTCCCCCATATTATCAACACTATATTTAATTAATGCAACTAAAATTCATGTTAGTCTGGAAAAAGGAGGGCTGAATTTCACCATCATCACAAAAAAACACAAAAAAAGGTCACAAGTAATTGACCACTTTCCTTCAAGCAGCAAGTTCAGGTGCCCCTTGGTCTGGAATTATATTTAGTTGATCACTACCCTTAACCCCAGCCACCAATTCCCATGGAGAGATGTTGGAAAAATATTAAGGACTGCATATAAACAGTGATTCCATCATGGTTACAGCTTATATCACACATTACTTTGGGGAAACTTCTAATAGGTTACCTTTGTGATGGAGTAATCAAACTTGACCAATGGCCAACAAATCAGATCTTGTTTTTATGGTTATATAATTTTGGAAAAGGAGTCAAGAGCCTATTGAAAATTGTGTAGTTTTCAGTGGCATGTGGTTGTTTTTTTCTCTTTTCTCTACCTCTTATATGTCTGGGTGTCACCCTCTTAATCTAAGAAATCTGTTACTATGTATTACAGACACCCTCCCGCCAATCTGTCTTGAGAAAAGTGACAGAGTGACACTTCTTCACCACCAACAACAGGGACCACTCCCTTTAAATCTATAATAATAATGATAATTAACATCTACTGAGCTCTTACCATATTTCAGGCACCATATTAGACATTTTATATATAATAATCTCATTTAATTCTCACAACAATCTTATGAGGTAGGTACTATTAATTATTTCATTTTGTAGATGAAGAAACTGAAGCATGGAGAGGTTAAAAAATTCCCTCAAGGTCACATAGCCAATAGGTGGTATAGCTGGGATTTGAATTTAGGTAATCTTTCTCTAGAAACCTTTTTCTTACCATTAACTATCTCCATGTCCCCTTCCCTTCCACCCCCTCACTGACCTTCTTTTAATGCTTAGGACAGTAGTAATCACATGGAAAATTGAATGAAATGTAGATTCCCACGTTGGACCACTCCCCCCAAAGAGTCTTATTCAGTATATCTGGAATAGGAATATGTATTCTTAGTAAGCTTCCAGGCAATTTTGATGGACTGGTAAGAGGCAACTCTTAGAGAAACACTGTGTTGGGTTAAACATAAATGTTCTCAGAAATAGAGTTACAGATGTAGAAAACAAACTTATGGTTTCCGGTGGTAAGGGAGGGAGGGATACTGAAAGATTGGGATTGCTAAATACACACTACTATATATAAAATAGACAACTAATAAGGACCTACTGTATAGCACAGGGAAATCTACTCAATACTCTGTAATGGACTATATGGGAAAATAATCTAAAAAAGAGTGGATATATGCATATGTATAACTGATTCACTTTGCTGTACAGCTGAAACTGACACAACATTGTAAATCAACTATACTTCAATAAAAATTTTAAAAAAACATAACTGTTGTCTGCCCATCTGAACTGAGACTTCTTTGTAGGTGACCTTTTGTTTTAACCTAACAGATATTTGTTGCTCCCCTATGGGAGCTTAAGCTAGATTTGAGGAAGCCTGATAATTACTCCATGCTCCCAAGCCTCCTCTATCTCTATATTCCCTTGGGTAGTTACACAGTAAGAGGAAGAGGAATCTAAGTTTGAGATATCAAAAAAAGGAATTGGAATGCTTTTTCCCTTCATTTTTCTTCCAGAACACTTTTCGCCCTCTAGGAGGGAGGGAGAGGTTTAAGTGGAGGGTGTTCTAGAGTAGGTTTCACGTTCTCATGAGTGAAATGAAGTAAAAGCCTTCCCCCAAAGCACAAGAATTTATTTTCCCCTTTTGGTCTTCCCAAAGCAGCACTTGAGTGCTTGCTTTAGTATTTGCTATGGGATAAGCACATTTCTAAGTACTTCATGTATATTAACCATAATTAACCTCTTAATCCCCACAAAATTCTGGGGTAAGTGCAATTACTTTCTCTTTTTCAGATGGGGAAACAGACATAGAGAAGTTGAAGGAGCTTTCCCAAGGATACATGGATATGTAATGTCAGAGCTGGGCTTTGAACTCTGGCAGTCCACATCAAAAGCATAGGCTCTTTACTGCTATACAAAACATCTTCCTTACTTTAGCTTGTTCAATGACAAAAATAGAAAAGAATTTAGAGATTAGCTAATCCGGGTGTTTCAAGTTGTTTATTTCCTCATGGAACCCTTTATTCAAATAAAAGCATACACAGATAAATCCAAAGCTGCTAGGGTTCCAGGGCCTGTGGCTGTATCTGCCATAAACCAGGAGGGCATTCTATATTAACATCATTTGAAAACAACTAACATAGATCTCTTCCTTATGTAGTAGATGAATAAACTGTATTTCAGATAGAGTAATTATCTTGCCCAAAGTCAAACAGCTAATCGTTGGCAGAGCTAAGACTGGTACCTGAACCTCTTGATTCTCAATTTGGCATTCTTCCTAATATACTACACAGCTTCCTCCAGGCTAGAATCGCTCTTTCCATCTCTAACATCTTTTAGCTTCTGGCATGACAGGGCAAAAAATGGCTGAGTAACCAACAAGGACTGCAGTTGTGTATGTTGAGTTTGGCTTTTGATTTGCAAAACTGCTTTAGAATAACCAAGCAAATTAACTTGGGGACAAATACCTAGGGTTAAAACAGTAGTATAGGCTGAATTTTATGACTAAATAATGATGGCTATATCCATTTGCTGTGAACTCATGCTGGAGGGTTCCTTAATAGTACAATACAGTAAATTAAAACAATCTGGCTTGTGCAGGGAGGAGAACCTCATATTATTAATGTATGTGGAGAAATAGTTTGGAACACGCCCTTCTCAGTTCACTGTCCAAATACTCAATGAGTGCCCAAGGTCAAGGTACTATGCTAGGTGCTGGGGAGTCAGCTGATATTACAACATGTATTAGACTTCTACCTCTGCCATAACAAATTACCACAAACTCAGTGCAAATTTATCTTATGGATTTGTGAGTCAGAAGTTCAACTTGGGTATAACTTGGTGAAAGTCAAGGTGCTGTCAGGGCTTTCTTCCTTTAGGGATCTTTAAGGTAGAATCCACTTTCTTACCTTTTCCAGCTTCCAGAGGCTGTCCACATAAATTGGTTCATGGGCCCCTTCCTCTGTTTTTAAAGCCAGCCACAGCAAGCCAAGCCCTTCTTACATTACCATCTCTCTGGTTCTCTACAGCTGGGAAAGGTACTCTGCTTTTAAGGACCCATGGAATTACATTAGACCCACATGGATAGTCCAAAATGAGCTCCCCATCTCAAAGTCCTTAACTAAATTGTATCTGCAAAGTCCCTTTGCCATGTAAAGTAATATATTCACAGGTTCCTAGGATTTGGACATGGTTATTTTTGGAGGTTCTATTATTGAGCTTACCATACAACCCTTCAGTTTATACTCCAGTGTGGAAAATAGGCTTACACATACATGTTTTAGCTAAAATGCTATGTTCAAAAATGAGGCATTAATACCCATGGTGGGGGATAGAGCTTAAGGAAAGCATTACAAAAGGGGTTGAATTATAACTGGGTTTTCACATATGAGAAGAAGTTCAAAAGGAGAGGTGATGGAAGATAAATATAAAGGGGACTTGTGCCTAAATTATGGAAGGTATGTCAAGGAAAAACTGAAGATTTATGAGCAAAAGATAAATATGGTCAAAGCCAAGTTTCTGAAAGATCATTTTTGAAGTAGTAAGAAGTCTAGCTTGGAGTAGAGAGCAAGAGATGAGTTAGGAGGTGATAGCAATGGTCCAAGTAAAATTGATGAAGCCCTGGTACAGAATGGTGAAACTTAGAAGTTGATTGGATGGGGAAAATTAGAAAAGAAATAAGACTTGAAGACACAGAGGTTTCTGGACTTGGTTACTAGAAACATGATTATGCTATTCCCTGAGAAAAGGAACTCATTAATAGAAGTCGGTTTGGGAGGAATATAATGAGATTGTTTTGAGGTAAGTTGTGTTGAAGGTGTCCATTGCCTCTTTTAAATAATTGAGACTTTCACTTCATTCTTACTTTCTTTGGATGAAACATAAACACACCACCAATTCTGTCAACTTATCCCTAAGGAAGACAGAATCCCAGCTATATTTGATATTAGTCAACCTTGCAAATAACGACTTGCCCAGTATAAGTAACCATTTCTGTTTAGAGAATGAATACTGAGGAATGTATACCCATTAGGGTAAAGGCAAATATACCAGTAATGTTATCACAAATTTTATGGAATGAGACAAAGTATAATTAACTATAGCAATAATGATAACTTACACCACTACAGCACTTTTCATCATACTTTTTTATCCATCTATCCTAGTACTCTTGTATACAGTGTAAAAATGTACATAGCACTTGTATATACACAACATATTATTTTACTGCTATTTTACGGAAGAAGAAAACTGAGATTTAGAGAGATTAAGTGACATTTATACTTTCAGAGCCAGGACTGAAACCAAATTCTCACTCCACTTCTAACTTAACCATTCTGTGCCTCAGTTTCCTCATTTGTAATATATGACTAAACATAGGGTCAACCTCATAGAGCTTTTGTGAGGATTAAATGAAATAATGCATGTTAAGTGCTTAGTACAAGGCTCATCACACAGTACTCTATAGAAGCTATTTATCATAGTATCAGCAGCAGCATCATTGTTATCATTAGTACATCAAACTATACAGAACATATTTTGATGCTTTGGTGGATTAGGTGCAGAAGTCAGCAAACTCTGGCCTGTGGGCCCACAGCATGGTTTTGCAAATAAAGTTTTATTGGAACACAGTCACACCCATTTATTTACATATTGTCTATGGTTGCTTTTGTGCTACAACGGTAGAGCTATATACTTGCAAAAGAGACTGTATGTCTCTCAAAGCCTAAACTATTTATTATATAAATTTTTTAAAGTTTGCCAGTTTTTGGATTGGAGACTGGTTAAGCAAATTCAGTTTTGTGATTCTTGTGATCTAAGACCACTCTGTCTCTCTCTCTACACACACACACACACACACACACACACACACACAGAGAGAGAGAGAGAGAGACAGAGACAGAGACAGAGACAGAGACAGAGAGACAGATATTTTATAAGTACTGTAGTTCTAGTGTCTTCAACAAAGTGCTCTCATGAAGATTGAATTAAATGGGATGGAGGCGGGTGTATTTGTTTTAACTATGGGTTAGAAAGTAGTTGACACCTCTTCTGGTGCTTCCAGAAGAGACTGGATTCTGGGAGATAAGCAAAAGTTATGAACCTGTTTAAGTAAAATTGAGGATTTAAGAAGGGCTTCAGTAAAATGAAAAATGATAGCTACAACAATAGCTATCCTGAGCAAAAGAGAAGCAAAGGTTAGGCAGAATTAAGACTGTAAGGTGTAGAAGGGAAGCCACTTTGGAAACTGACGTAAGTAGGAAGGATCTATTTTCGGCAAGAATTTGTTGAAGGGCAGTTGAGAGTGAGTGCAGTAGACTAAGAGCCGGGATGCTAATGCAGGTGCATTTACAGGAATGGGACTGGAGCTCAATCAGAAAGTTCTAATAATCCCAAGAACTGTGTTTCAGACAGCAGAGCTGGCCTCTAGTTGAAAGAAGTGAGATATGAAGAAGGTAGTACCTAAGTTATATCTTACTGTGGAGAACTGAAAACAAAACAATGAGGTAAGACAAAGCACTCAGCATATTTACCACTGTTCATGTGTCAGATACTGTGCTCAGAATATATACTCTTGATATTTTCTCACTGACACCGAGAAGATTTTCTCCTAAATTGACATAAGATCTACGTGTTATAGGAAAAATTGGAGCAAGGAAAGCACAAAATCGGTAAAAATGAAACCTTTGGTTCTTTGGGAGGGCAGCTAGATTCAAATAGCAGTGAATGTGGACAACTTTCAGTTTAGGGTTGCAATGACAAACTCTATCATGTGCACCTTCTTCCTATGATACTATAGGATTTCTTGGGGAAAAGAACCAGCTGGGGTCATTTCCCTAATCCCTACATATATTGGCCTGCCGCTGGGCCAGGCCCCACCTGGTTAAATGTAGCTGTCTTCCCTCACTCCCTGCTAGCTACCTTCCTCTATTCCCAGGCCTAGAGACTAAGGAAACATGAAGTGATCACCCTGCCTCTATTTTGTCTCTACCACACAACAATACCATGCAGGACATCATTTTCCCTTCAAAACTTTGCCCAGAAGCCTAGTGTCATGGAAATTTCCCCAGCTTGATAAGGAGAGGGCAGTTCTACCTCCTAATTACATGCAGTGGGCCCAAATGAGTGGTGTAATCCCATTAATCTGAGTTTTCAGATTAATTATGTTTCAGTCCTCATCCAACCACCTCTTTACATACACTCCATTGTATAGACTTCATTGACATTTTTTAAATTGTAAAAGCAGCTAACATGAGATCTACTCTCTTAACAAACTTTTAAATATGCAATACAGTATTGTTAACTATAAGCACAATGTTGTACAGCAGATCTCTAGAATTTATCGTGAATAACTGAACATTTATACTGGTTGAACAGCAACTCCCCACAGACTCCATTGACTCTTTTCTCCTTGGGTCCCCACAGCCCTCTCAGAGTTTTATCGTTTCCTTGTGAAAAATAGAAATTTGATATTGAAGTCATTTACTACACAGCTATAATTAGCTCAGAACTAATATGTTTAGTAAACATAAAGGAGCTCTGGAAAATGAGCTCCTTATGAAGAAAATGAATTAGGAAAAATATAATGAGTTGGAAAAATTCTCCATAAGCGCAAGGAAAGTGGGGCTTTTTGTCTGATCACTCTCCTCCTACCTTCTCATAAAGGTTGAGTTTTACATATCAATTATCAGCTTGGTTGTGAGACAAGGTATTCAGGAAGATTTCTCCTGCAAATGTAGCTAGAGTTGACCACTTTCCTCAGAGCCGACTAGACCTCTGGAACCCAACACTCAGAAACGACTCTTCTCTCCTTCCTTGGAAAAGGATGTCATTTATCCCAGGCACAAACCACATTGCCCATTAGGAGAGCTCCATTTAGAACACAAGGTACACCAAAAACTAGGCTTAAAGCATTCTTGTAGTCTAGAACTCCTGGATGTGTCTATTCTGTTAGCACTTTCTTGTCATGTTTTTCTAGAAGCTGGTCAGCCTTCTTTTGCAAAGGATGGAAGCCATGTCTATGTCAAACTCATTGGTCAGGCCACAGAAGGGAGACAGATTAGATAGATCTCTGAACCATTTAGATTTTAAAGCCATGGAACTCCTTATTATTTCACAAACACTTAAATGGAAGGCTGGTGACACGGGTTGAATAGTGTCTTCCCAAAAATATATGTTGAATTCCTAACCCCCAGTACATCAGAATGTGACCTTATTTGGAAACAGAATCTTTACAGACATAAGTTAAAGTGAGGTCATAAGGCTGGGCCCTATTCCAACATGACTGACGTCCTTATAAAAAGGTAAAATTTGGTTACAGAGACGGACATGCAGAAAGAAGACGATGTGAAGAGACACAGAGAGAACACGATGAGAAAACAGAAGACTGTAGTGATGCATCTACAAGCCAATGAGTGCCAAAGATTGCTGCTAACCCACCAGATTCTAAGAAGGTGCAAGAAAAGATTCTCTCCTACAGGTTTTAGAGGGAACATGTCCTTGGAAACACCTTGATTTTGGACTTCAATTCCCCAGACTGAGAAAATAGATTTCTATGTTTTAGGCCACCCAATTTGTGATACTTTTTTATGACAGCCCCAGGACACTAATACAGCTAGTATATAAACTATAGGAAGCAAGAGATTTGCTCTCTGAAGAAAAGATGCAGGACTTAGAGTCCTACCCGTCAGGATCCACCTTTATCTTTGAGGTACCTTTGTAAAATCTTAATACAACTTATAACAAGCTTGAAATCCACTGGTCCCCACTCTTTTTCTGGAGGAGTATGCTTTATACTCTTCCAGCATGATAAAGTGGAATAAATATTCACTTCAGTTTCCTTCACAATTTTACAACTAATTTACTATAGCCTAGAGAGATCCTCTTTTCTCTGTCTCTTGGTTTCTTCATGTCTAGGGTCCTTTGCAGTCCCCATATTTGATTATTTTAAATATTGGTAGAAAAAGAAAAAGCTCACCAGCTTGTCCCTAGGAATGCATTCAGGTTAGGTGAATGAACTATGAGCCTACAACCCCTTAATCAAGAACTCTTTTCTAATGAGTCTTGTAAATTCTTTCTGAAGCCCCATCTACTTTAGTCTTGTCTTGTGGGGACATAAGCCAGAGTTCTTCATCAATTTAAAATAGAGAAACAAATAACTCAACTTTGTTTCTTTTTATGGCTGAGTAATATTCCTTTGTGTATATGTGCCACATCTTCTTTATCCATTCATCGGTTGATGGACATTTATGTTTCTTCCATGTCCTGGCTATTGTAAGTAGTGCTGCAATGAACATTGAGTTATTTGTAGTGAGGTGGATGGACCTAGAGTTTGTCATACAGAGTGAAGTAAGTCAGAAAGAGAAAAACAAATACTGTATGCTAACACATATATATGGAATCTAAAAAAAAATGGTTCTGATGAACCTAGGGGCAGGACATGAATAAAGACACAGACCTACTAAAGAATGCACTTGAGGACATGGGGAGGGGGTAGTGTAAGCTAGGACAAAGTGAGAGAGCAGCATTGACATATATACACTACCAAATGTAAGATAGATAGGTAGTGGGAAGCAGCTTCATAGAACAGGGAGATCAGCTCAGTGATTTGTGACTACCTAGAGGGGTGGTAGGGGGGAGGCACAAGATGGAGGGGATATGGGGGTATAAGTATACACATAGCTGATTCACTTTGTTATACAGCAGAAACTAACACAACATTGTAAAGCAATTATATTCTAATAAAGATGTTAATAAAATAAAATAAAGGAGGAAAACAAAACTCCTGATTCCTTGACTGAGGTAGATCCTGCATGTACTTTCATAGTTCACTTTCTGTTTGTTTTTTGGACAAACGGTCTGTGAAAATATGTGTGTTAAAGATTTGGGTGACAAATGAAGAAGGCCCCTTATGTATACTCCACATAAGTCTATATGGGTAGAGGGTAAAATAAAGCTAATCCAAGAGGGATCACATATACACATATTTCTGTACTAGAGGGAGACCAGCAATAAAGAATAAATTTCAAATTAAAGTAAGATTGGAATTTAAAAAAAAGACTTCTGGAGAGGGTACCTAAGTCAGGAATGCTGATATAGGCCTTGAAGTCTCAGGCACCTGATTTCTTTACAGTCTGTGACATTGATAGTGTTAGCGATGGCTATAATTATCAGGCATGTACAGTTTCAAGAGCATGACAGGTGCTACCTAATTTAATTCTCACAATTATCCCCTGTTTCAGATGAGAAATCTGAAGTTTGGTGAGGATGGGTGACTTGGCCAAAGCCACAGAGCTGGACGGTGGCAGACCCAGGCTTCTAACATAAGTAGTTTGATTCAAAGGCCCATTCTTTTAGCCAGTATGCTGTATGTATCCACACTAAGGAGTACAAAAAATAAATGTCTTAATTCTATTTTTTCCCCTTTCATGATACTTTTGGTAGAACCTGAACCTAAGTCCTCTTTAAACCATGAGGAGAGGAGATTTGAGGTCCTGAAATATTTGGTTTTGTAGAGCATTGTACTGAGGAATACCTATGGGGCAAAAGATTAGGAAGAAGTGAGGCCCGGCATTTTTGAGGCTTTAGTTATAGGAATGAGCTTTCTAGGTGTATTGCGGGGAACAGAGAAGAATCAGGCATTGCCTCTGCCACCAAAGAACTCCCTTCCTGGTAAAAGACATGAGACAATACACAGCTTATTTGGACATAAAGGAGAGTGTGGTCAGTGTAACATGCAGATCAGAACTGAGGGTGGATTTACGTGAAACAAATTCTAACAGTTAAAATAAGTTTCAGGAATGTGAGGTCAATAAGGCTGGTAGTCTGCATAGGGAAGTATAATAGATAGGTTTGTTTTTTTTTGTTTGTTTGTTTTGAAAGATGGTTACAATTTGAGAGGTAGGAGAGGAGAGATGAAGGGAGCAGGACATGGTGAGTTAACTGAGTGTACTTAAGTAGCAATATAAGAATAGTAAAATGTGCATGTATGTGCAAGTGCCCATGTTATGTAGTGAAAGAACAATGCACTATACCAGATTCTATCATAGATAGACCTAAGAAGAACATGTATATGTTTGTGAGGGGGTGTGGAAAACATGAAACCTGTTGAGAAGGAGAATGCAAATAAAGCATAACTATTGAAGATTCTCCTATTCCTGTCTACCAGGTTCCCTATGTCTCACCCTCGTGGCCCATCTTGATCTTTATGATATATACTAAGGACTTATTAGATAAGAATTTAAGACCCAGTATGTTGCTTCCTACATTTTATTAGATAATTTTGGAAGACTAAGATCTAAAAGATTGAATCTCTATTGGTGAAATTTTGGACCCTGTAGTATATGATGGGGAATATTTTTGGTGAGCGGACTTTCCAGTGTACTTCAAATTATGCCACATGCCTATTCTGCTTTCAGAGCTTACCTACTTTCTTTTTGTTTTGTTTTGTTTTGTTTTTTTGATCATGCCACGCAGCATGTGGAATCTTAGTTCCCCCACCAGGGATCAAAACCACACCCTCTGCATTGGAAGTGCAGAGTCTTAACCACTTTCCTTCTCTCAATACTAAATTTTGTTCCACTATTTCCAATGTTGTGGAAACTTTCAAGAAAATGAGGATGTGATTATTATGTAAATTTGACCTTGCCTCTCTCCTGTGACATGAGAGTTGAGGTGATCGCCACACCCATAAACTTCCCTACCCGCACAAACACCCAGGCTGAGCCATAACAAACTCAGGACCGTTCAGCTTCTATCTTCATCCTTAAGTCATTTGACAAAATATGAATTGATTCAGCCAAAGTTGAGTCACTTACACAGGAGCTACTGGGGCAGAGAGGAGGCAGGAAAACTATCATTTATTGAACAGCTGCTGTGTGCCAGACACTTTGTTGGCACAAGCATATTCTTTATTAGTTTGCTAATGTACTACTAACTTTCGGCCTGATACAGATATGCTTTTAGCAGAGGTCCATCTCTCTTGCTCTCTCTGCCCAACTTTTCATGCATTGCCAGTTGAGAGTTAAGGCATTAGTAGGTTGTGAAATCAATTTATTTAGTCATGGCCAGAATTAAAACAAAGAAATAGGTTAGGATAGATAAGGATAAAATTGGTTAGATTAGAAAATAAAATAAAGATTAAAGGGTATTACATGTAGTAAAGATTAATATTATTTCATGATATTTTCTCTGTGTGTGTGTGCGTATGTCTACATAAAAAGAATTTCTAACTGTGAATTGTGGTCCATAAAGTTTGAAAATCACTGATTTAAAGTGGAAATAAAAGGTTGTCAGGAGAAACCAAATAAAAAACCTTGTCAAACAAAACCTTGTGTTTTACAAATAATAATACCTTGTTTGTACATTTCCTCTGCACATCTAGCACTTCTTTCCAGGTGAGTGCATACATTTCTCACTGCTCACAGATTTTTGCTGTTCAATACAGTACTACTGGCTATGTATGGCTACTGAGCATTTGAAATATGGCTGGTCTTAACGGATATGTCTTGTAAGTGTAAAATGCACACCAGATTTTGAAGACATAGCATGAAAAAAGATCATAAAATATCATATTAATAGTTTTATGTTGATTATATGTTGAAAGTATATATATTTGATATATTGGGTTAAATGAAATATATTATTAATAAAATAAATTTCTCTTATTCCTTTTTACTCTTTTAAATGTGGCTACTAGAAAATTTGAATTTACATATGTGACTTGCATTATATTTATTTTGGACAGTACTGGTCTATACAATGGGTTACATATGTGTGTGTGTGTGTGCATATATATATATATATATATATATATGCAAGATTTGTATGCTATCATAATTTGATGATTTTCTCTGTGCTTATGTTACTCAGGTTTCAAGATGGTTCTGCTGTACAGCAAAGTGATTCAGTTATACATATATATATATATATTGTTTTTCGTATTCTTTTCCATTATGGTTTATCACAGGATATTGAATATAGTTCCCTGTGCTATACAGAAGGACCTTGTTTATCCTTCCTGTATATACTAGTTTTCATCTGCTAATCCCAAACTCCCAATCCTTCCCTCCCCCACCCCAAGGTGGTTCTAGACCCAAACATGATATTTATCTATTCAATTAAAGAGCCAAGGTGCTAATGTTTCCCATTCAACCCTCTTGTGGTAATTCTGCTTTGTTTAGGGGTTGTAGAACTCACTTAGAATTTAATCTGGTCCAATATCAGAGGGTGAAAATGAACTTAACTAAAACAATCCCTCTGAATGTGGGGGAGAATTTTTCATTCCCTTGGACAATTTGTTATTTAGATTGACCCTATATCTCCTTCTTATACAGTATGAGCTTAGTCCTGTCATCTGGACCTACATACAGAAGGAATGATTCCTCTTTCATGTGAGTGTCCAAAAAGTTATAAAAAATGGCTATTATTTTTTCCTACAAAGTCTTTTCTCTTCCAGCCTAAATAGTTCTAGTTTTTGTAGTTTCTCCCAAAGTTATGATTTCCAGAACCTTCATCAGTCTTTTTTTCCTTTTCTGAACATCCTTCAAATTGTCATTGAGACAGTTTAATTATAAGACCTAAAATTGTATTAAGTTAGATTATTACTTTATTTTGGCAATTATGCTTCTATTAATGCATCCCAATGTTGAAAAAATTAGATTTCTGGGCAACCAAATCATTTCTATTCCAGCCTATTGAGCTAAAATCCCTAATTTTTTTAATATTTATGTGTTCCACTGTTGGTCATTCTCAACCATTTTATAATCCTGTAGTTGTTTTTTTCTTTTCTTTTTCTGTATCCAATTATAGAAATGTGAGTTTAGCTTTGTGAGTTTAAATCTATCATTTGTGTCTGTAAAGAACTTTTTTGGATCCTTCCTTTTATCTGTTGATTTTATCTTTCCTGTCTTAACACCATTTAGAGATCTGATTAGCCGCTGGTGCTATTTGTCTCTCTGTCTCTAGGGTCAGGTAGATGTCTTTGTTCCTCCTAAAGACTCTCTTTTCCCTTCTTCCTGGGAGTCTTAGCTAGTGATGTGATGCTCTATGTGCTATTTTGAGATTTGCAGGAACCACACTGCAGAGCCCTATTAATTTGATGTTGGGCATCATACAATCCTTAAAATGTTCTTCCTGGCCATCTTACCCACATTCTCACTTTCCATCCTGTAGTTCTGTGACAACCCTAATTTTCCTCTCATGTCCAGATCAACAGTTCCTGGTTCTCCATGAGCTCTGCTTCCCTACCCAAAGTTGTCTTTAGGGAGACTTCCCTGTAATTGGCAGTGTCTCTCTAGTGGCTGATGGTAATGCCAGCTCTCATAATCATGTAGAATATTGTAGTAAGCCACAGGTCTTTATTTTCCAGGTTTATGAGTTGTAATTGACATATAATTTTATGTAAATTTAAAGTGTACAATGTGATAATTTGATACATGTATATATTAGAAAATTATTATCAAAACAAGGTTAGTTAACATCCATGACCTCACATAACAATATTTATAATAATATTATTATAAATATTATTATTATCATTGCGTGAACATTTAAGATATATTCTCTTAGCAACTTTCAAGTATATAACAGAAGACTTTCACTTGGTGCTTTGGTGCTTATCTTCCAAAGCACCTGCTTAGTTTCTTAAACATTACCAGAAGGATGTCCAGACACCAAATTATAGGGTAATTTTCTCCAGCTATTTCCTCAGTGGACAGTTCTGTCTTTGGGAGAGGTATTCTGGAGCATGTAAATGGGAGGTGTGGATCTTTACCCAGCTTTAGTCCCTTCCATTGTCCATCTCCTGGTCTACACCCCTTGAGAACAAGGCCATCAACCCACTGGAGCTGCTGGCTGACTCCTTCTGGGAGTTAGGATAGAGCTTAGATGGTTAGTTCCCATGAAATACTTTTCTCAAATGCTTAAATGAAACCCTGACTCCAGGCTGTATCAAGCAAAAGCAGACTTATTAGGCAACTTATCTTTACACTGACCCAGAATGACTTAGAAAGAACACAGTTCTTGATTCAGTCAAATATGATACTATGATGTATTTTTCAGATGGCATGAAGTTTCTCCAGAGTAGGCAAGCATACAACCATACCAAGTAATTGTAGCATGTCTTTTTTTTTTTTACGCATGAACCATATGATGGTTTTTATTGTTTACATCTTTATTGGAGTATAATTCCTTTACAATGGTGTGTTAGTTTCTGATTTATAACAAAATGAATCAGTTATACATATACATACATTCCCATATCTCTTCCCTCTTGCGTCTCCCTCCTCCCACCCTCCCTATCTCACCCCTCTCGGTGGTCACAAACCACTGAGCTGATCTCCCTGTGCTATGCGGCTGCTTCCCACTAGCTATCTATTTTACGTTTGGTAGTGTATATATGTCCATGTAGCATGTTTTTATAGAGACAAATGCTAAGGGAATTCCCAGGGCAAGTGAAGGGACTGGGGTCAGAAAGATAGAGAAAGATTTGAAAGCAATTATATTTATTTAAAATAAAAATTATTAAGTGATACTTCTTTCTCATTTGTGCTAAGTACTTTAAATACTTTATCTTAGTCCTCACAGCAATCCTATCATATGAGTGGCATTACCCCATTTTACATATGTAGCATCTAAGACTCCCAGAAGTGAAGTTACTTACTCAAGGTTTCATGGGCAGTGGGAGGCTGAGCTGGAATTTCTGTCTCACTGTGAATGGATCCAAAGTCCTTGCTCTTTGCATTACACAACACTGCTTCCCAGGGGAGGGGCAAGACTTGACATAGGAAAATAAGGTATTTGAAGGAGAAAGAAGAGCCTATAGGAATGCTTCAAGTTATAGAGGTGAATGTTGAGCAGATTTCCCAGAATTTCAGGAATGGAAGAAGTTTCATTCAAGGTTCCCCTTCTCTTATTTGGAGTGGAATATATGAGCATAGAGGAGTAGAAAAGCATCAGTTGATGGAAACTCCTAATATCCCTTCTCTTCAAGAATTGAGACTAGGCTATGGCATGGAATGGAAGTTAAGAGGTCATAAGGAATCCAGAGGAAGGATAATCTAGTAGGTCTGATTTCAAATTCTGTGCTATCTCTAATGAGAGGTGGGACACATTTGCTCCTAATTCTCAAACCTACTGTAACCTCACTGTGAAAGTTCTTTCTCTAGCTCTGTAAGCCCTTCATAGGGCAGAGTAGTATAAAGAGACTCTGACTCTGACTGCTACATGTTCCCCTCCCTCTTCCAAGAAGGTTTTAACAAGGTAGGGTCACTCAAGGTTTCTGCCTGGCCCAATTCTCATTTACTACCCCTCCTCTCACCCCCATAGAGTTTGCTTCATTTATCCAAGTTATATGCTTAGGGAACGTGAAGAATATCCATTCCTTTTCCCACATGTTAGGCTTTCAGTGCTTGAAGGCGGTAATCACACTGCCTATGGGTCCTGTCTTTCCCAGACCAAGCCATTTTTTGTTTATTTGACTCTTATAGCTTAAGTTGTACTTCAACTTTCCCTGGACGAAGTCCAATTTGTCAATGTCTTTCATAAATATAGTGTCAATAACTAATTGTAGGACTCCTAGGGAGTGTAGCATCCACCTACCCAAAGCAGCGAGGATACTTCATTCTTGAAAACCTCCTGGAAAAAAGTGAAACAACTTTTCACAGTTACTTGTGCTATTATTTAAGAATCCACATTATTAGAAAACTTTTTGTTTCATCTGGCCCACATTTGTCATGTTACATTTTTTACCTCTCCTTATTTCCATAAAGGTGCATACAAACGTTTTATCTCCTTTCTTCACAGATCTTCTCTCTTCCCCACCTATGGTCCAGTTTTCTCCAGGAGATACAAGTCTTAATCTTTCAAACTAGGCCTCCTTGTTTCCTAGCAGGACTTTGGACTGAGTTAGTGGGTATCACCTGCATGAAGATAGCCTGGGGTAACAGATATAGGCAAGTCCATGGGCTTGAGCTTTGGTGCCTATGGGAAGAGATAGACAGGAGAAACATTCCTAGTTCTGAGAGTTGGGAAGTGGGCTTATCTGTTTGAATTCAGCAAGCCCTTTCTTGTCTTCATTTTCATTCCACTTCATAAGTTTCTCAAAGAGACATAGCAATAAACTAGAGCACTAAGAGAGTGATTCAGAAGCGACCTCAGAGGAACTGGGAGGGGTTCTGCAAAAGGCTTTGCAGAAAATGTTTTGGACAAGAGAAGAGGCAAATAAACCATGGACTGACTGATGGTAGTGGATTGAACTGTGTTCATGGTGATGGTGGAGAGAGAGTGGACCAAAATGGGGAAAGGAATGAAAGGTAGGAGGATAAAGAGGATAGGGTCATCCTGATATGACAAATAGTATGTGTCAAAACCTCTCAGACTTAGCTTAACTCCCTGGTCCTCAAAAATATAGTTTCTAGTTTCCCTGTTTGAGGGCATTCATGTGCCCTCAGTTCTTTCCAAGTGAGACGCCTTCTGCAATGTTGCTCCTCTACCTCCTTTTACCAGTTTCTGCCTCAGTTCAGCATTATACCAAGAGCTTACCAGTAAACTTAGTTCTGCTTTAGAGATGAAAAAATGCTCTCTTCCCTAATTGCTGCCTTCTCAGATAACCAGGCCCAGAGATACATCACTGGTCAGGATAAGTTGCTTCAAGTCCATTCAAGAAGAAGCGGCCAAGCCTGAAAAGGGGAAGTATGGGGAAAAGAGTATAGAGACTGCAAAGTATGGGAGGAGGAAAAAGAGGAATGACAGAAATGATTAGAATATCTGAACCAAAAAAGTGGGAATAAGAAAAAGGAGAAAGAAAGAAGGAAAAAGAAGTAAAATGGGCTTGAATTGAGTGTTTTTGACAGTGCTGAGGTACAGTAGAACAGAGTGTCCCTGGCAAAGCTGAAACACTGGGCTCTGGCCAAATGGTTCCATCCTAGTGACCTTTAGATAGCTAACTGTGTCTGCTTGGCACAGACCAAATGGGTAAATAAATAGATAAATAAAATTTAAAGACCAAAAAGAAAAAAAAGACATGAGGAAAATCAGGCCAGTAACGGGGACCTGATCAAAGGTCCCCTGTCCCTCATTATGGCCTGCGGGCAGCTTACCACTCCAACCTGCAGCTCACCCCTTCCCCACCCCAGCTTCCTAGGAGGAAGCGGGGCATGAATGATGATGCAGGCTGATAACTCCAGAACCTTCCCTTCTTCCTGCCACTAGCAAAGCTCAATGAAACACAAGAAGGAAACTGGCAGGTCTGGTGAGGAGATGGCCTCAGGAAAAAGAGGTAGACAACAGGCTGTAGCCAAGAATTGCTATGGTGTCAACCCCAAAAATGTCCTGTGTTTCCAAAATGGCAGGGGACTTTGGGGTGACAGAATAAACCCTATGGTTACAGACTCTTCACATTACTTCTTTTTAAGACTCTTTGGTGATTGCTTACCTTTGCCACAAATCTTTCCTTGTGGTCTCTTTTTATCTATAACCTCAGACTTCTCTGCTGTTCTTGCCAAACTCTCTCTTAACCATCACTTCACCAGGTGGCTATTGTTGTTCCTGAATCCTTTTACCCAAGAGTAGAGGCAGGCTCTTGTCACTCCCCAAGATACAGGCAGTACAAGACTGTGATGTCTTACAAACTTTCCTAAAAGGAATTACAATGTAGAAAAGAAAAATATTTAAACTGGACACTATAGAGAATTGCTCCCAGAGTCCATCTACCATGGCCCATTTCCTCAAACCATCTCTATGTTGCCAGATAATGTTTTTCTCTGGCCCTTTCAGTCCTCAACAAAATCCAGCACCCAAAATCTATCCTGTAAACCTCAGAGATAGAAAGCCAGCTCTACAAACCCCACAAATAGAAAATGACTCAAGTTTAGTTCTACATTGTTCATTTCAGATTAAGATTATGGTTTTAATTTTTCATAAATGTGAGGTACATTCAAATATTTTCCCCTCAAAACAGAGCCTACCCCTTCAAATATGATTTTAAGCAGCAATTTCCAGTAGTGAAAGATTCAGGGAAGAGTTGAAGTTAGTTTTATTTTTCTCACAAAAGCTTCCATAAGCACAGGTTCATTTCTAGATGAAGGATTGGAGTGTCCCTTTACCCTTGATAGCAGTCAGAACATATTAGAAGTGTGGGCAGACAACCTGCCACAGAGGTCAGTAGATCTTTTCAACCCAACCACTTCATAGAAAACCACAGAGACCTTTTCCCACTACACATCCATACAGGCCAATCTTCTTTCCAATCATTTTTGTCATTCCTAAACCCTTAAAATTAATGAATACAGGACAGAGGGGGACATCTTCACAAGAGAGGTCTATTGATGTTCTCTGAGAGTTGGTGTGACAGAAAGAAGTCACAGAGATCTGAGGTCCAATATGAGATAGACCATTTGCTACCTGTATGCAAATTTGCTGAGCCTTTATTTTTTCATCTGTAAAATGGAGGTAACATAACTACAAGTGTGTCATGAGGATCAAATGACTACTATAGGCCTAGCACAGCAACTAGCACATAGGCAGAACATCATCAACTTTAGCCATATTTTCTTTTTGGAGAAAACTTTTCTCTGAGCTTGGAAAAGAGCAATGAACTGAGGGCATTAGGTGTCACCATATATGTAGCACCACACTTGGGGGTCTCTTCCCTCTCCATTGTCTTCCTTAGGAGCATAGTTCTTCTAAGAATGGTGACTTCCAAACATATCAGGATATATTTAACTTTGCTGACCTCAAACTTATAACTGCTTGCTGACCATTTCCACTTAAATTTCCCCTTGAAGTACTCTGGCTCAACTCTAAAGCCACTCAGACTCAATATCTTAGCATGGTCATTGAAATGGTTTGCATCTTCCATTATCGTATACAATTGCCATATAACTCTGTTAATTCTTTTTTCATGACAGCTCCTGATCCATTCTCAGTTCGGCAAGCTTCTGGTCTTTTTCATTGTCTTGGTCCTAATCTCCCTATTCACAGACGGTTCTGATCATCCTGCTCTCCTTTAATATATCCTTCATACTGTAGCTAGAAGAGTCTTTCAAAAATATCCTTTCAAGGCACAATACACCCCTGCATAACTTTCTTCAAAGACATCGTAACTAACAACATGAAGTCTAAACAGCCTGAGTTAGCATTCAATGACTGCTATGATCTGGGTCCATTCAACCTTTACACAGAGAAATAATCTGATTAGTGCTGGCATAAGAGAAATAATAGGGAGTAGGGGAAGCCAGAAGAAGAGTAGCTAATCCAGCTATTTGCTGCAAAGGAGGTGCAATCCGAATATTGAATAGACATTAGCCAGGCAAAGGGTAGAAATGTGGGAAAGAAAACTGTCTGAAGAAAAGAAAGAGTGTTCATGCATTCATTTACCCCATATTTATTGAGAGCCTACATTATGATAGACACAGTGCTATGCACTGGAAATGTCACAGTGAAGAAAGATGAAATGAAGTATCTGATTTCATGGAGCAAATATTATGAGAGGGGGGAGTACAAATTACTGTAATAGGTGTTTTATATGCATTATGATATTTAATCCTTATAAGCACCTTGTGGTGGGCTTCTTCCCATATTACAGATGCGGAAAGCAAAGCTCAGACATTCAACTAACTCAGTGTCAAATAACTAGCTAAAGGAGGAGACAAAGCATACTATACCTGAAATACCCAATTCTAAAGCAGTGGCTGTGTAAATTTAATTGTAGTTTTAGAGCTTTTAACTTGTAAACCCGAAGGAGTAGCTATGCTAGAAGACATCTGTAGTCTTTGTAAAGCAATAAACAGTGAACTGTATTCTCACAGCTGATAGGGATTTAGATTATGTGAATCACAGGAAAGTTTGCTTTCTTATCTCCAGTAGTATTTTTTTGGTTTGTCACAGGGTCTCATCCAAAAATACATTCTGTACAATTTTTAATGTAGCTTCCCTAAACTTTAATACATTTATTTTTAAATGCTTCTAACGTTTTGACCATACCAGCTAGATAGCATATTGATTTAACAAACATTAAGTGCATAGATCTACTATATGCAAGTTTCTGTAGAAGACACAAATGCACAGGAAAGAGAAATTCCACATCCTCCCCACCCCAGAGAACAAGCACTATAATGCAAAAACCATATGAAAGGCAGTAGAATGTAGAAGTTAAGCAAGTAGACTCTGGAGCCAGACTCCCTGCCTGGGACTGAATTCTGGCTCCAACACTAGTCCTTGATATGAAGAGAAAGCACGGTGGCTTGGTGTAAATAAGGAACACTGAAGAGCTTCATTTGGTTAGAGCATGGGGTATGGGAAAAGTAATCACAAAAGATGAAGGTCAGAGCACAGCCATTCCTGAAAGCCAGCCAAAAAACCTTGGACTTTATTCAGAAGACCAGACCCAGTGTTGCAATACACTGATATGTCAAAAGCAATTTGTTACCCATAAGAGTTAAAGTACCAAAGTTTACAAATGATTTACCTAAAAAGAAAATCAAGTAAAATAAGCTCAGTGTTATCCTATAATAAGACCATCTTCACTGATTTTCTTCCTGATGTGCTTTCTTGAGCAGGAGAGAAGGTTAAGTGGAGTTATAAGCTAGCTTACTAAGAATTACACATAACCCTCACCCTTATACTTACCCAATCTTATCCCTGATTCATTCCATAGTTGGTGATCATGATTGTAAGGACTTGTAAGTTGTAATTTTGCAGTTACTTCAAAATTTTTTTCTCACCTTACATTCAGATAAATTCCTTATTAGAAAGAAAAAAAGATAGTTAAATAAAGGGTGCCTAGGACCCCTACATTTACTTTGCTCATGAGTGAGGATGAGACTATGAATGCTTCTGTTAATAAGAACACAATAGAGGACAGTACCTGGTACCTAGTAAATGCTCAGTGCTGTGTACATTATTATAAACACAAAGATGATTTTATAAATCTCAGGTTTATTTGGAGTGGTGACAAAAGCAATTGCAAACCACAATGCCTTGTTGGGGGAGTGTCCAAGTCATGGTTGACTTGATCAACAGTTTCAAACAAGTTAAAGAGATATTTCAAATCAAATTCTGAGCAAGTTGCTCAGAAGCTAACAGGTTATTCTCATCAACTGTGTTCCTCATTAAAATAAAGTACTGAAGATGATTTTAAAACACTAAAATTTATCAGGAAAATCTCATTTATCATCATGCAAAATAGCCAAGTTAATATAAATGACAGTTTTTATTACTCACAATCTCGTAAGATGCTTATATGAATAACCCACCCAAAAATCTGCAGTGAATGTCCTTTACTACACTGCAGAATTTGTTTGGAGGTTTACCAAAATCTGAGAACATCCATGAGAGGTTATCATACATATGAACATTGTTTCATGTTAGAAAAGGGGATGAGAACTTCTGCTGTGATAGATAGAAAGCCATTGGTGGACTATGGTCAGGGATGAAGTATTATCAATAGGTTTAGGGAGAAGACCCCATCAGAGGTATGCATGTAAGGCAGATTAGCATGGGAAGAGAACCAGGGATTGATTAGGTAGATCAATTAGAAGAATGAACGCTATAATAGTCCAAACTTAATGGTATATGGTAGGAAACGAATGAAAAGATTTGTTAAATCCTGAGCCAGTATTAGGTTGAAGTATATTAAATTGTTGCTAACAAACCCTTTCTGTTCTAGAGAAATGGGAATTGCATGTGGCTTGACTTAATAGAATTCAATACTTAGTAACTGACCTAGTGTGAGGAGTGAGGAAAATGAAGGAGTTAAGATGATGGGTATCTCAAGTCTTCACAACTGAAAAAATATACAATAATTGATCATAAGGTAATAAAAATTACAATTGCTACTTATATTTATTAAACTTTTATTATGTGCCAATCACCTCTTAAGTGCTTAAATGTACTAAATCATTTAATTCTCAGCATAACCCCATGAAGTAAGTACTTTGTTTATCCCCATTTCACAGAGGAGGAAACTGAAGTATAGTGACATTAAGTAACGACCAAAGTCATCATGTGCCACTAAGTGAAAAAGCTTGGACTTAAACCCAAGTGGTATGGCCACAGGGCCCATAGTTAACTCTATGTTACAGCTCCCTCTGTATAAATACCTCTGGAGTGTTTGTTGTGAATGAGAGAGTAGAGGAGACAGATCAATTTTATTCCTTTAGTTATCTTTTCTTTTTATAACCTTAATTTAGCTTAATTTGCAAGAGTACTCCATGTTCATTGAAACCAATACATAAGTTTACAAAGGAAAAAAGTGAAAGTCCCCAAAAGTGCACTTTTCAAAGGTAATTTAGTGTGTATCATTCCAGATATTTCCTAAACCTATAAAATTTTTCTTTACATATAAAGACATTCATATATAAATTTGTTTTCATATTGATTTTCAACTTATTTTTTTTCACTTAGTGTACCTTGGCATGTTTCCGTATTATTACACAGTTCTACTTCAATCATATCAGTGCTAGCATTTCCTTTCATAGTATGCTTACATCAAAAAAAAATTTAACATCTTTATTGGAGTATAATTGCTTTACAATGGTGTGTTAGTTTATGCTTTATAACAAAGGGAATCAGCTATACATATACATATATCTTCATATCTCCTCCCTCTTGTGTCTCCCTCCCACCCTCCCTATCTCACTCCTCTAGGTGGTCACAAAGCACTGAGCTGATCTCCCTGTGTGATGCAGCTGCTTCCTACTAGCTATCTATTTTACCTTTGGTAGTGTTACATGTCAGTGCTACTCTCTCACTTTGTCCCAACTTCCCCTTCTCACCTCTGGTGTCCTCAAGTCAATTTTCTATGTCTGTGTCTTTATTCCTGTCCTGCCAGTAGGTTCATCTGTACCACTTATTTTTTTTAGATTCCATATATATGCATTAGCATAAGGTATTTGTTATTCTCTGACTTACTTCACTCTGTATGACAGACTCTAGGTCCATGCACCTCACTACAAATAACTCAATTTCATTTCTTTTTATGGCTGAGTAATATTCCATTGTATATATGTGCCTCATCTTCTTTATGCACACATTTATCAATGGATGCATAGGTTGCTTCCATGTCCTGGCTATTGTAAATGTGGCTGAAATAAACATTGTGGTACATGACTCTTTTTGAATTATGGTTGTCTCAGGGTATATGTCCAGTAGTGGGATTGCTGGGTCTTATGGTAGTTCTATTTTTAGTTTTTTAAGGAACCTCCATACTGTTCTCCACAGTGGCTGTATCAATTTACATTCAGACCAACAGTGTAAGAGGGTTCCACTTAAATCAGGAACAAGACATGGTTGCCCACTCTAACCACTATTATTCAACATAGTGTTGGAATTTTTAGCAAAAGCAATCAGAGAAGAAAAAGAAATAAAAAAAAACCAAATCGGAAAAGAAGACATAAAGCTGTCACTGTTTGCAGATGACATGATACTATACACAGAGAATCCTAAAGATGCTACCAGAAAACTACTACAGCTAATCAATGAATTTGGTAAAGTAGCAGGATGCAAAATTAATGCACAGAAATCTCTTGCATTCCTATACACTAATGATGAAAAATATGAAAGAGAAATTAAGGAAATACTCCCATTTGCCACTGCAACAGAAAGAATAAAATACCTAGGAGTAAACGTACCTAAAGAGACAAAAGACCTGTAGGCAGAAAACTATAAGACACTGATGAAAAAAACTAAATATGATACAAACAGATGGAGAGATATACCATGTTCTTTGGATTGGAAGAATCAAGATTGTGAAACTGACTATACTACCCAAAGCAATCTACAGATTCAATGCAATCCCTGTCAAACTACCAATGACATTTTTCACAGAAATAGAACAAAAAAATTCACAATTTGTATTGAAACACAAAAGACCCTGATTAGCCAAAGCAAACTTGAGAAAGAAAAACGGAGCTGGAGGAATCAGATTCCCTGACTTCAGAATATACTACAAAGCTACAATAATCATGAGAGTATGGTATTGGCACAGAAACAGAAATATAGATCAATGGAACAAGATAGAAAGCCCAGAGATAAACCCACACACACATGGTCACATTATTTTTGATAAAGGAGGCAAGAATATGCAACGGTGAAAAGACAAACTCTTCAATAAGTGGTGCTGGGAATACTGAAGAGCTACATGTAAAAGAATGAAATTAGAGCACTCCCTAACACCATACACCAAAACAAAGTCAAAATGGATTAAAGACCTAAATGTAAGGCCAGACACTATAAAAGTCTTAGAGGAAAACGTAGGCAAAACACTCTATGACATAAATCACAGCAAGATCCTTTTTGACCCACCTCCTAGAGAAATGGAAATAAAAACAAAAAATAAACAAATTGGACCTAATGAATCTTCAAAGCTTTTGTACAGCAAAGGAAACCATAAACAAGACCAAAAGACAACCCTCAGAATGGGAGAAAATATTTGCAAGCGAAGCAACTGACAAAGGATTAATCTCCAAAATTTACAAGCAGCTCATGCAGCTCAATATCAAAAAACAAACAACCCAATCCAAAAATGGGCAGAAGACCTAAATAGACATTTCTCCATAGAAGTTATACAGATTGCCAACAAACACATGAAAGAATGCTCAACATCACTAATCATTAAAGAAATGCAAATCAAAACTACAATGAGGTATCACCTCACACTAGTTAGAATGGCCATCATCAAAAAATCTACAAACGATAAATGCTAGAGAGGGTATGAGATGTTGCTGTTTCTATGGGATGGAATCTTAGAAGCAGGGTACCTGGGTCATATGGTATGCATATTTCTAATGTTCATAGGTGTTGGCAAATAACTATCCCAATCTCTGCAAATTAACACACACACCAGCAATATATGAAAGAGTATGTTTCCCCTCACTCTATCCTTAAGCCCAAGCAATAATGGGTCCAGATGATCATAATCAGGGATAAGGCTAGAGTCTACGTCTAGTCTTGGGACTGTTGAGCCTAAAGAGAAAACTCAAGGTGAAATAATTGTTTTCTTCAAATATTGGAAAGACAGAGGAGATCAACTTAATAAGAATATCCCCAAAGGGGCAGAAACTTCAGGGGAGCAGATGTCAGTCTATTTGGCATAAGATAGTGCTTTCTAGCAGATTTGTCCTGAGATTTAAGTCTGTCTCTGAGGGAGGATGGGATCCCTGTTACTGGAGATGTACAAACAGGAGTTGAAAGACCACCTGACAAGCATTTCAAATCTTGTCAGCAGAACTGGATTTAGTGAAATATCTACCTTTGTTCTGTCCTAAGGATCTATTAGAAAACACAATTTTTGAAGTGGGGGAGAGAGAAGGGGATCTAAGATGTCCCCTTCCCACCCAGAATTGCACTACTTTTGGGTGACAAACTTGGTGCCCCTAGTAGTGCTGTACTAGGCAAATTTCTTTCTGAGGCATATTTCTTTGTGATGGCAGATTTCTTTGTGAGGCCTGTTCATGTGGAGCCTATCATAAGAAGAGAAAGGACACACAGTGACAGATATACCATGCTTTTCCAGGAAGCCAACAGGCATGTCTACACACTGCAGAAAACCTTCACCAACTTCTCTTAGATTTTTTCCCAAGCCAGCATTATGGGGCAATTTATAGGCTGAAGAACCCAAATTGAAGGAAGCCAAAAATGTATTGTCTATGCAGAATGGCAGAAGGCTGACTGAACTTGATTCTCTAAATTAGAATTTCAGTTCTGCCATTGGCTGGCCCTATGACCTTGGTCAAATTCCTTCAACATTCTGGGCCTCACTTTTTCCATCTTTAAGGAGACACGATTGGCCTGCATGTTCTCTGTTTATTTCCAGCTCTGATGTTCTATGAAACTAGTCAAGTGCTCCTCCTCTATGCTTCTGTGTTATACTGTTCTGACCACTATCATTGCATTGAAATTCTGTTTACTCTTTCTTCTACTGGGCTATGAACTTCTTGGTTTAACACACAGTTGGACACTTAGTAGGCACTTAAATCAGTGTTTATTGAAATAAACTTGAATTCTTCATGACACCATGTCTGTAAGTCTTGGTCTCTGAACAAAGTTGAAAATTGATATTACAGAGCCCAAGGTGATTTCACTACTGAGCCTTAGTCCTTTCTCCCCGAGCCCAACAGAAATGAATAAGTAGAAGCAGGGAGTAATAGTGAAAAGAGGCAGTAGCCCTGACAGAAGAGTGACTTCTTACATCCTCTGACATCATGTTTTCTGAATCTTTTCCTAGCTTCCCTCAGCAGATTGGGCTCAAATTTACTTTGCCTTTCTAAAATTCCTGTGGAGCTGGGATCTAAATTCTGAGGGTTCTCATTCAGTGTCTTTCCCTGACCATCCTTTCAAACCACATTCCTGCCAACCAATTCATGTCTTTTGCGGAGGCTCATCTTTCCTGCCCCTACTTCCTTGTTAAAATGAAGAGAGAATTCTATCTCCATCATTTTCTCTGGTTCAGTCTCCACCCATCCCAGCATCAGGATTCTTGTTAGGAAGCATAGGCCAATAATTGCCCTTTTGAAATTCCTCTTTTGAGATTCCAGATGTAAAGCAAGTGGTGACAGCAACACAGTTCCCTGTACTTTCGGATCTGGCTGGAGATAATGACCAGCTGGAGGAGATTTTATTTATATTTAGACCTGTTTCAACCACAAAATTAACTGAAAAATAAATAAAGATGGAAGTAGAAAGATCAGAGAGCAGAATTTGGTGAGAGAAATATTTCAGGTTTGCTTGCTTTCCATTTTTGGAGCTTGACCCATCTTACCTAAATAGTAACATCCTCCCACATAGTTCTGAATACTACACAGTGGGAGGGGTACTAAAAACACAATAATAATGTCTAGGCTCCCGTTTCTGCCATCACAAAGCTAACAATCAGGAATTAAAACAGACTAAGGCAGCACCAGAACCAGGAAGCTGAGATCAGTCATCTACAGCCTTCCTCTGCCTTCAAAATGTCCATGCCTGGGAACAAGAAGGATGATCTCCCAAAGCAGTCCACTTTAGATAGGACACTCTTCTCTATGCCCTCATCTATAAACTTTAAGCTGTCCGCACTGGATGGGATCTCAAAGATAATGTAGGCTGTTAGTTGTTTTTTGTTGTTGTTGTTGTTGTTTGTTTTTTAAGTCATTAGTGATGGTGGTGGTCGGTCAGTTGGTTGGTTTTGCAATGAAGTCTTTACTTCAAAAGGAATCTTATACATGGAATCAAAGATTATGAGAGAAAAAAACAGAGCTGCTTTGGAAAAGTGGGAAAATGAACCCAGAGCCCACCTTTTCAGTCTCCCTTTGCTTCCTGAAGTACTGTCTGAAGTAGTTCTCTCGGGCTCCAAGGAACACATTTTGAAAAATATCAAAGTAGTCCAATTATCTCATGTTATAGATGAGAAAATTAAGACCAAAAGTCACACTGAAATTTAGTTTATTTCCAGATCTAGAACCCAGATTTCCTGATTGCTAATCTAAGGACCTTATATGACTCCAGGTTGAATATTCTTATAAACTTATCATTAAGTTCCTATGGGATAGAATACTTTCCCCATACCAGCAAGACTGAAAACTGAGGTCTCCACTGGTAATTTCTTTTGCTGGGAGTACTGCAGTGTTATATTTTATGATACATACAGGGCAATGAGATGATCCCAGATCTCAAAATTTGTCAATGAAATGAATATTTAATGTCAAGAAAAAACATTTCTCTGCTTGAAGGAGAAAGAATGACTTAGTTAGAGCTTTATTAGTTTTGTCAATATTGGAAGGGAGAACGTATGAATCGGGAAGAGAGGGTATCATTATGGACACAGAAAAACAGAGTGCTAGTGTGTATCCAGGAAAGTCTAAGCACCACCAGAATCTAAAGGACCTCCAAACTCAAGTCACTAGAAAAAGTGCTTCTAATAGTTAGAGATGGTCCGGATAAAATATCCTTCAAATTTATCTACCTCCCTATTGTCTGGCTCTTTGCTCATTAAATAACTTTTGCATCTGCTTAATAATTTGGCTTTCCAAGAGGTGAGAGTGTATATTTCCTCCTTGCAGGCTCTTTTCTATCTTAAGTCCTCCTTTCACTCTACACTCTCACTAAGAAATTATTTTCCACTGCCACAGCTTCCACTTCCTCTTATAACCAATGAATCCCAAATCTCTAGCTCTAGTTCTGGGCCTTCTCCTGCACTCCAAGCCCATTGATCTCCACTACTGCATGCCTCCAGGACCCACAAGACCCTAAAACTCAACCTGTTGAAAACAGTGGATTAGTTAGGGTCCCAACCAGGAGCAGACAGCACACTCAATATAAGATAGTTTGAGCCAGACTTTTTTACAGAGGCTATTTACAAAAGGGTAGATGTAGGTGAACAACAAAGATTAGGACAGTATGCCAAGATAGTAGCCCTTGAGCAGTTATCACCCCTAGGGAAGGACTAAGGGAAGTAGCAATTGCTAGAATCTGGAGGAAGAGACAGTTCTTTTGAGTTGGCCACCTTGAAAGAAGCAGTGTTTTTCAATTGAGAGACTCAAGCAGCCCAAGGCAAGTTCTCAGAGAGGAAACCAAAGGAATAATAATCCTGACCTCACTGTTTTTTCTTTAATTTTTTGAGAGTGCCTCCTGTTGGCTGAACCCATTAAGCACAACAGCCCAGAAATGAGATTTTTTCAGGTCATCCTAGCTGGGAGTAGATTTTGAGGGTTATATGGAAGATATCTGTCATGTGTGTGCTTCTGTGTGCATATTACATGCGTGTATATGTGTGTATATATGTTTGTATGTATAATCTTCCCAACACATATTCTTGTTACCCACTGTATATCAAAAAGACCATACTGTGGAATGCATGCCAGCCGTGGCTTAACCAACATCAGGGCCCTCAAAGTAAGAATGCAGTTCTCCGAAAGGGGGTTCCATGAAACCATATTCTTATAAGCTGTTAGAAAATATTCTAAGAAAAATGGATTCTGGGATTAGATAAATTTGAAAAGTACTGTGTGAAATAAAGTTTAACAGTGTTCTATATGTTGGGACTTCCAAGAGTACTAATGCTCTAATATGTATTGTTAATCTCTAGGAAACAAAATATTTAACATTAGTTCAAATCATTTGGCTGTGAAAACTCCTTTTCAGAGAATTTCATGGGACTAAGGTTCTAAAGAACACATATTGAGAAATTATGTTCTAGTCTAATCCCTCCATTTGACAGATACAAAATTGAGGTGCAGATAAAAGAAAGAGTTTTGCCTAAGGTCCCATGATGGCTCACTGAAAGGGCCAGAACTCAGGTCTAGAACTCAGTAGTCTGTGGTCCACTGTTATTTGCACCACATCATGTTCCCTTACTAGCTTCCTTTAATAACAGCTTATTATTAATGCATTTTCTATGACTTTGTCTAAAACTTTTTGGATTTTATTTATATTTCTACTCTATACAACTTGTTGGGATAACAATTGCCTAAAATTACTATTTGCTGTCTAAAATATTACTTTATTAATTTGCCTTAAAATTTTCTCTTTTAAGCTTTAAGGAAAAAGACCCCAAGTTCTTTTATTCTAGATTTTGTGAACAAGGCTATTTTCCCCCTCTTCATGTCTTTCCTGAAAATGGTCTTTGACTTTGACTCCCACTTAGCCTCTGTCTTTTCATCATGAAAGTACATGGAACTTGGGGTTAGGAGCCTGGAATTCAAGCTAAACTCTGCTAATAAGTAACACAGTAATTTTGGGCAAGTCACATATCAGACCCTCAATTCCTTGATTTGTAAATTCAAATCAAATATAGAGGGGCAGGGGCTAGCAAGTTAGATGTTTAGATGCTTTCTTATAATCTGTGATTTAGAATTCTTAGGCTGCACATAGTATTCCCAATGTAGCTGCCTCTTGATTTTACACAAGAGTAGATGGTGGTAGGCAGGAGAGGACGTGTGTTGTTTCTTAATTTTTTCCAGTTATCATATTGAGGAAGACTAAATTTTACTGATTTCAAATCCATCATTGTATAGGTGTAATTTTAAAAAGCTTTTCAGCATGTTGCCTTATACTTGCCCATGTTGAAACTCATCTACCACCTTTCTGCTCTTCCACATAGCCCCTAGAGAACACGCTGGTATTTATCCTTGTAAGGTACCCATTTTGCTCCCTGCAAGGGTTGTATTTAAGCAGCAAGCCTTATTCCATATAATTTATAGAGATATTAAGATGAGCTCAGGGTACCAGAAGACCTTCAATACTTTTTAGTTTAAAATGTCAAATGACTTTTTTCCTTTTTATTCTGAAAATTTTCAAATTACAAAAAAATTGGAGAGTTACTGAACATCTTTATCTCTTCACCAGATTCTCAGAATTACCAGTTGCTAACATTTTAGCCACTTTGTGTACTCTCCTCCTCTCATTCTCTCTCTCTCTCGAGATATGTGTATATATATATATATATATATATATATATATATATATATATATATATATAAAATGCATAAACGTACATATATTTAACTTTTTCCTAAACCATTTGAAAATAAGTTGTAGATATCACGTTATCCCAAATAATTTAGCATATATCTCTTACAAATTAGCCTATTTTTAGTAGAACTAAAAGACCATCACATATCTAAAGAAATTGTCAATATTATCAAATATACAGCCATATACAAATTCCCCAAATTTTCCCACAAATATAATTTTTTCAGTCCTTAATCCAATCAGTATTCATAAATGCATTTGTTATATAATTTTAGTCTTTTTAAATCTAGAACAGTTTCCCTGCTGCCCCCTTGACCCTTAATAATGACCTTCTCTTAATTGAGGAATCCAGATCAGCTAGTTGTTTTGTAGAATGTCAAATATTCTGATTGTTTCTTTACGATTATATTCAGCTTAAACATGTTTGGCAAGAATACATATTGGTGTTGTTTTGTATTTGCCATTTTGTCACACCCAGAGGTTTATAGCATCAGATTATCCTTCTACTGATGATGCTATGTTGATTTGTTGATCAAAGTGGTGACCATAGAATCTCTCCATCTACACTTTTCCCTTTTTAATTAATAAGTAATTAGTGATATTTTATAGCCATGTGGATATCCTATTCCCCAACAATGTTTTGTTTAATAATTTTAGTATCTACAGATGATACTATATGATTGAATCAATCACACAATGAAGGTGTCAGAATGATGATTTGTTACCATTTCCTCACTATATATTAGTGGACATTTTTTTGTTAAGGAGAGTATCCCACCACCACACACATACATTTTAAAAATTTGATCTTCCTCTTTCCCTCCCCTACAGATTTTTTAGAAATATCACAAAGAATTCATGGATATATATATATTTTTTTATTTGAGGTGTTTTTATACACTGTCATTGATATTCTTTTTATGATAAAATTGTCTAAAACTTGGCCAGTGACAACTTCTTAAATCTAACTCCTGTGTCCTTTTGATATTATCCCATTAGACTTTGAGCACATCTTTCCTTTCTGATATTATCAAATTATTTAAATAGCACTTATTTTTATAAAGATTATACAAAATTAACATTTAGAAAACTTGTAAACAAACCAAAGCCCAAAGACAAAGCAAAATTCACATGTAATTCTATTACCCTGAGGTAACCACTGTTACCACTTTTGTTAACAGTGCCACCAGTCCTCTCTCTCTCCCTCGTTCTCTCTCTCTCTCTCTCTCTCTCTCTCTCTCTCTCTCTCTCTATATATATATATATATATATATATATAAAATTAATGAGGTCATTTAATTAAATTGTTTTCTACATTATTGTTTTCAGGGATTACATACTGTTCCAGCATGTGGATTTACCATAATTTATTTAACTACATCTTTATGGTTAAATATTGCCCTTTTATTGAAGATTTTAAAGTTTATTAACAGACAACTACAAATTATATTCTATTATAATTTTAAAAGTCATCTGTGTCTATGATTATGTTTTTTCTCATTCCTTTTGACCTGTATTTGTGTTTATTCCTTTGCCTCTCTTTCTTTTAGGTGGGCATATTGTAAATATTATCTCTGGATTTTGGATACTTCTGTTTGTTATTGAATTATAACTTACATACAATAAAAATTCACCGTTTTTAAGGAGTACAGTTGTAAGAATTTTGGCAAACATGTAGACATATGATCACCACTATAATTAGAATGTGGAATATTTTCATTACCCCCAAAATTCCCTCTTGTTGTATTATAGTAAGTTCCCTACACTCATCCTTAACCTCTGGTAACCAGTGATCTGACTTCTCTCTCTATAGCTATGACTTTTACAGAATTTCATATAAATTGAATGATACAGTATATAGCCTTTTCAGTCTTGCCTTTTTTCACTTAGCATAATGCTTTTGAGATTCATTTATGTTACTGTAGAATTAGGAGTTCATCCATTTTTGTCATTTATTCTTTCTTATTGTGGTATTCCATTGTATGGATGTACCAAGTTTTGTCCTTCTGCCAGTTGATGGGCATTAGTCTTGTTTCCAGTTTAGGACTATTATGAATAAAGCTTCTATGAGCATGCAGGTACACGTTTTGTATAGACATACATCCACATGCTCTTAGGTAAAAACCTAGGATAAAGATTGCTGGGTTATATGAAGTGTATATTTAGCTATGTAAGATAGTGTAAGTTTATATTTAGCTTTGTAAAAAACTGCCAGACTGTATAAGTGTATATTTAGTTATGTAAGAAACTTCCAGTAAGTGTATATTTAGCTATGTAAGAAACTGCCAGACTGTTTTCCAAGATGGCTATGCCATTTTGCATTTTTGTCAGCAATGTATGAGAGTTTCAGGTGCTCCACCTCTTTGTGAACATTTGATTTCATCAGGCTTTTCAATTTTAGCCTTTCTAGTGAGTTTGTATTAATATACAATTGTGGTTTTACTTTAATAAATTTTCCTAATTACTAATTATGTTTGACAAATTTTCCTGCACTTACTGGACATTCATACATCTTCTTTGATGAAATGATTGTTCCAATCTCTTGCCCATTTAGTTGTTGTTTTTTGTCCCCTTGTCATTAGGTTGCAAGATATATATTCAGCATACAAGTCCTGTATCAATTATACTTAGGACATATATATTCTAACAATCTATAGTTTTCTTTTTATTTTCTTAAAAGTCTTTTTTGAAGAACACATTTCTTAATTCTGATGAAGTACAAATACTTTTTTAACATCTTTATTGGAGTATAATTGCTTTACAATGTGTTAGTTTGTGCTGTATAACAAACTGAATCAGCTATACATATACATATATCCTCATATCCCCCCCATCTTGTGTCTCCCTCTTACCTTCCCTATCACACCACTCTAGGTGGTCACAAATTACAGAGAGCTGATCTCCCTGTGCTATGAAGCTGCTTCCCACTAGCTATTTTATATTTGGTAGTGTATATATGTAAATGCTACTCTCTCACGACTTTCCAACTTACACTTCCCCCTCCCCGTGTCCTCAAGTTCCTTCTATAAGTCTGCATCTTTATTCCTATCTTCCTAGGTTAATCAGAACTTTTTTTTTAGACTCCATATATATGTGTTAGCATATGGTAATTGTTTTTCTCATTCTGACTTACTTCACTCTGTATGACAGATTCTATGCCCATGCATCTCACTACAAATAACTCAATTATGTTGCTTTCTAAGGCTGAGTAATATTCCATTCTATATATGTGTCAAATCTTCTTTATCATTCATCTGTCAATGGACACTTTGGTTGCTTCCACATCCTGGCTATTCTAAATGGAGCTGCAATGAATATTGTGGTACTTGACTCTCTTTGAATTATGGTTTTCTCAGAGTATATGCCCAGTAGTGGCATTGCTGGGTCATATGGTAGTTCTGTTTTTAGTTTTTTAAGGAACCTCCATATGGTTGTCCATAGTGACTATATCAACTTACATTCCCACCAACAGTGTAAGAGGGTTCCCTTTACTCCACACCCTCTACAGCATGTATTGTTTGTCGATTTTTTAATCATGGTCATTCTGAATGGTGTGAGGTGATACCTCATTGTGGTTTTGATTTGCATTTCTCTAATGATTAGTGATGTTGAGCATCCTTTCATGTGTTTGTTGGCCAACTGTATATAATCTTTGGAGAAATGTCTCTTTAGGTCTTCTGCTCATGTTTGGATTGGGTTGCTTGTTTTTTTTGATATTGAGCTGCATGGACTGCTTGTATATTTTGGAGCTTAATCCTTTGTCAATTGTTTCATTTGCAAATATTTTCTCCTATTCTGAGTGTTGTCTTTTCACCTTGTTTATGGTTTCCGTTGCTGTGAAAAAGCTTTTAAGTTTTATTAGGTCCCATTTGTTTATTTTTGTTTTTATTTCCATTTCTCTAGGAGGTTGGTCAAAAAGGATCTTGCTGTGATTTATGTTAAAGGGTGTTCTTATGTTTTCCACTAAGAGATTTTTTTTTTTTTTTTTGCAGTACATGGGCCTCTCACTGTTGTGGCCTCTCCCGTAGTGGAGCACAGGCTCCAGACGCACAGGCCCAGCAGCCATGGCTCATGGGCCCAGCTGCTCCACAGCATGTGGGATCCTCCTCGCCTGGGGCACGAACCTGTGTCCCCTGCATCAGCAGGCAGACTCTCAACCACTGCACCACCAGGGAAGCCCTCCACTAAGAGATTTTTAGTGTCTGGCCATACCTTTAGGCGTTTAAACCATTTTGAGTTTATTTTTGTGTATGGTGTTAGGAAGTGTTCTAATTTCATTCTTCTACATGTAGCTGTCCAGTTTTCTCAGCACCACTTATTGAAGAGGTTGTCCTTTCTCCATTGTATATTCTTGCCTCCTTTATCAAAAATAAGGTGATCATATATGCATGGGTTTATCTCAAGCTTTCTATCCTGTCCCATTGATCTATATTTCTGCTTTTTGTGCCAATACCATACTCTTGATTACTGTAGCTTTGTAGTATAGTCTGAAGTCAGGGAGCCTGATTCCTACAGCTCCATTTTTTATTTCTCAAGATTTCTTTGGCTATTCAGGTTCTTCTGTGGTCCAATACAAATTGTGAAATTTTTTGTTCTAGTTCTGTGAAAAATGCCATTGGTAGTTTGATAAGGATTGCATTGCATCTGTAGATTGCTTTGGGTAATATAGTCATTTTCACAAAGTTGATTCTTCCAATCCAAGAATATGGTATAGCTCTCCATCTGTTTGTATTATCTTTAATTTCTTTCATCAATGTCTTACAGCTTTATGCATACATGTCCTTTGTCCCTTTAGGTAGGTTTATTCCAGGGTGTTTTATTCTTTTTGTTGCAATGGTAAGTGGGAATGTTTCCTTAATTTCTCTTTCAGATTTTTCATCATTAGGGTATAAGAATGAAAGAGATTTCTGTGCATTAATTTTGTATCTTGTTACTTTACCAAATTCATGGATTAGATCTGTGGTTTCTGGTAGCATATTTAGGAATTTTTATGTATAATATCATGACATCTGCAAACAATGACAGGTTTACTTCCTCTTTTCCGATTTGTATTCCTTTTATTTCTTTTTCTTCTCTGATTGCTGTGGATAAAACTTCCAAAACCATGTTGAATAATACTGGTAAGAGTGGACATCGTTGTGTTTCCCTGATTTTAGAGGAAATGGTTTCAGTGTTTCACCATTGAGAACGATGTTGACTGTGTGTTTGTCATATATGGCCTGTATTATGTTGAGGTAAGTTCCCTCTATGCCTACTGTCTGGAGAGTTTTTATCATAAATGGTGTTGAATTTTGTCAAAATCTTTTTCTGCATCTATTGAGATGATTGTATGATTTTATCCTTCAGTTTGTTAATATGGTGTATTACATTGATTGATCTGCATATATCAAATACTCCTTTCATTCCTGGGATAAACCCCACTTGCTCATGGTGTATGATCCTTTTAATATGTTCTTGGATTCTGTTTGCTAACATTTTGTTGAGGGTATTTGCATCTATGTTCGTCAGTGATATTGGCCTGTAATTTTCTTTTTTTGTGACATCTTTGTCTGTTTTTAGTATCAAGGTGATGGTGGCCTTGTGGAATGAGTTTTGGAATGTGCTCCTCTGGTATATTTGGAAGAGTTTGAGAAGGATAGGTGTGAGCTCTTCTCTAAATGTTTGATAGAATTCACCTGTGAATCCATCTGGTCCTGAGCTTTTGTTTGTTAGAAAATTTTTAATCACAGTTTCAATTTCAAGGCTTGTGATTGGTCTGTTTATATTATCTATTTCTTCCTGGTTCAGTCTCGGAAGGTTGTGCTTTTCTAAGAATTTGTGCATTTCTTCCAGGTTGCCCATTGTTTTGGCATTTAGTTGCTTGTAGTAATCTCTCATGATCCTTTGTATTTCTGCAGTGTCAGTTGTTATTTCTCCTTTTTCATGTCTAAATGTGTTGATTTGAGTTTTCTCCATTTTTTTCTTGATGAGTCTGGCTAGTTGTTTATCAGTTATTTTTTTTTTATCTTCTCAAAGAACCAGCTTTAAGTTTTATTGATCTTGGTATTGTTTCCTTCATTTCTTTTTCACTTATTTCTGATCTGTTTTTTTGATTTCTTTCCTTCTGCTAATTTTGTCAGTTTTTTCTTGTTCGTCTTTCTCAAATTGCTTTAGGTGTAAGGTTAGGTGGTTTATTTGAGATGTTTCTTGCTTCTTGAGATAGGATTGTGTTGCTCTAAACTTCTCTCTTAGAACTGGTTTTGCTGCATCCCAAAGGTTTTGGATTGTTGTGTTTTTATTGTCATTTGTTTCTAGGCATTTTTTGATTTCCTCTTTGATTTCTTCAGTGATTTCTTGGTTATTTAGTACGGCATTGTTTAGCCTCCATGTGCTTGTTCTTTTTCCAGTTTTTTTTCCTGTAATTGATATCTAGTCTCATAGTGTTGTGGTCAGAAAAAATACTTGATATGATTTCAGTTTTCTTTAATTTACCAAGGCTTGATTTGTGACCCAAGATATGATCTATCCTAGAGAGTGTCCCATAAGCACTTGAGAAGAAAGCTTATTGTGTTTTTTCTGGATGGAATGTCCTATAAATATCAATTAATTTCATCTTGATTGATGTGTCATTTAAAGCTTGTGTTCCTTTTTTATTTTCATTTTGGATTATCTGTCCATTGGTGAAAGAGGGGTGTCAAAGTTCCCTACTATTACTGTGTTAATGTTAAATTCCCCTTTTATGGCTGTGAGCATTTGTCTTACGTATTGAGGTGCTCCTATGTTGGGTGCTTCAATATTTACAATGGTTATATCTTCTTCTTGGATTGATTCCTTGATCATTATGTAGTGTGCTTCTTTGTCTCTTGTAATAGTCTTTATTTTAAAGTCTACTTTGTCTGAAATGAGAATTGGTACTCAAGGTTTATTTTTATTTCCATTTGCATGGAATATCTCTTTCCATCCCCTCACTTTCAGTCTTTATGTGTCCCTAGGTCTGAAGTGGGTCTCTTTTAGACAGCATATTTTTGGGTCTTGTTTTTGTATCCATTCAGCCAGTTTATGCCTATTGGTTGGAGCATTTAATCCATTTACATTTAAGGTAATTATCGATGTGTATGTTCCTATTACCATTTTCTTAATTGTTTTGAGTTTGCTTTTGTAGGTCTTTTCCTTCTGCTGTGTTTCCTCCCTAGAGAAGTTCCTTTAGCACTTTTTGTAAACCTGGTATGGTGGTCCTGAATTCTCTTAACTTTTGCTTGTATGTAAAGATTTTAGTTTCTCCATCAAATCTAAATATGATCCTCGTTGGTAGAGTAATTTTGGTTGTAGATTTTTCTCTTTCATCACTTAAAATATGTCCTGCCATTCCCTTGTCTTGCAGATTTCTGCTGAATGTTCAGCTGTTAACCTTATGGGGATTCCCTTGTATGTTATTTGGTGCTTTTTGCTTGTTGCTTTAATATTTTTTCTTTGTATTTAATTTTTGATAGTTTGATTAATATGTGTCTTGGCGTGTTTCTCCTTGTATTTATCCTGTATGGGACTCCCTGCTCTTCCTGGAGTTGATTGACTATTTCCTTTCCCATGTTAGGGAAGTTTTCAACTATAATCTCTTCAAATGTTTTTTCAGAACCTTTCTTTTCTCTTTTTCTTCTGGGACCTCTATAATTCGAATGTTGTTGCATTTAATGTTGTCCCAGAGGTCTCTGAGACTGTCCTCAATTCTTTGCATTCTCTTTTCTTTTTTCTGCTCTGCAATAGTTATTTCCACTGTTTTATCTTCCAGGTCACTTATCCTTCTTCTGCCTCAGTTATTCTGCTATTGATTCCTTCTAGAGAATTTTTTATTTCATTTACTGTGTTGTTCATCATTGTTTGTTTGCTCTTTAGTTCTTCTAGGTACTTGTTCAATGTTTCTTGTATTTTTCCATTTTCTTTCTGAGATTTTCGATAATCTTTACTATCATTAGTCTGAATTCCTTTTTAGGTAGACTTCCTATTTCCTCTTCATCTGGTTGGTCTGGTGGGTGTTTACCTTGTTCCTTCATCAGCTGAATATTTCCTTGTCTTCTCTTTTTGCTTAACTTACTGTGTTTGGGATCTCCTTTTCCCAGGCTGCATGTTCTTAGTTCTCATTGTTTTTTGTTGTTTGCCCCCAGTGGGTGAGTTTTGTTCAGTTGCTTGTGTAGGCTTTCTGGTGGAGGGGACTGGTGTCTGTGTTCTGGTGGGTAGGGCTGGACATTGCCTTTCTGTTGGGCAGGGCTGCACCCAGTGGTGTGTTTTGGGGTATCCATGAACTTATTATGATCTTGGCAGCCTCTCTTCTAATGGGTGGTATTGTGTTCCTGTCTTGCTAGTTATTTGGCGTGGCATGTCCAGCCCTGGAGCTTGCTGGCTGTTGGGTGGGGCTGTGTCTTAGCTTTGAGGTGTAGATCTCTTGGAGAGCCCTCACTGATTGATATTATGTTGGGCTGGGAGGTGTCTGGTAGCCCAATGTCCTGAACTCAGCTCTCACTCCTCAGAGGCTCAGGCCTGACACCAGGCTGGGACACCAAGACTCTGTTAGCCACAGGCTGAGAAGAAAAGTGAAAAAAATTAATTTAAATATTTTAAAAGTTTTTTAATTAAAAAGTATTTTTAAAATAAAATATAAAATATAATAAAAAAGAAGAGAGCAACCACACCAATAAACAAATCCACCAATGACAACCAGTGCTAAAATATACTAAGGTAAACATAAAAATCATAAACAAGTGAGTCATACAGAGCAGCCCTGAAGTCTACAGTTGTTCCCCGAACCCACCAACTCGATTTTGGGTTGAATTGTTGTCTATTCAGGTATTCCATAGATGCAGAGTACCTCAAGTTGATTGTGGGGATTTAATCCGTTACTCCTGAGGCTGCACATAGACATTTCCCTTTCTCTTTTCGTTCGCACAGCTCCTGGGTTTCAGCTTGGTTTTGGCCCCACCTCTGCTTGTAGGTTCTTTTCCCACCCAGACAGGATGGAGTTAAAGCAGTGGCTGATTATGGGGCTCTGGCTCACTCATGCTGAAGGTAGGAAGGACTAAGGTAGTTATAATTGGAATGCAGGGCAAACCAGCTGTGGCAGAGGTTGACGTGATGTGGCAACAGCCTGAGGTGTGTCATGTATTCTCCCGGAGAAGTTGTCTCTGAATCATGGGACCCTGGCAGTGGTGGGCCGCACAGGCTCTGTGGGGGGGGGGGGGTGGCACATGTATAGTGACCTGTGCTTGCACACAGGATTCTTGGTGGCTGCAGCAGCAGCATTAGTGTTTCATGCCCATCTCTGGTGTCTGAGCTGATAGCTGTGGCTCACGCCCATCTCTGGAACTCATTTAGGTGGTGCTCTGCCTTCTGTGGGCAGACAGGGAAGGAATCCTCTCTCCTCGAGCACCCCAAAACAATGGTCTCTTGCCTCTTAGTCAGGTCCAGGGTTTTTCCTGGACTCCCTCCTGGCT